>NC_091305.1:36644380-36694380 GCF_038502225.1 Cherax quadricarinatus
ATATATATATATATATATATATATATATATATATATATATATATATATATGTATATATATATACATACATGCATATATATGGTGAGTATATACATTAGTTACAATCATCGTAGGTAGTGGCAACAAGGACCATTGTTGCCAGTTAATTCAATTGTCCGGAATCTCTATTTTTCCAGAGCGGAATTCACTGTGCTGGCCTCATTATTGTGGGTTATGGAGGGGGTGTGGGGGTGAGGGGAGGGGTGTGGGGGTGAGGGGAGAGGTGTAGGAGAATGGAAGGGGAGAGAGAGAGAGAGAGAGAGAGAGAGAGGTGTGGGAGGGGGAGAAATGAGGACGGGGAAATGGGAGGAAGTTCTGGAAAAGGGGCAGGGATGTGATGATTTCCTACCTGCCAGTTTAGTCAGGGAGAGAGAGAGAGAGAGAGAGAGAGAGAGAGAGAGAGAGAGAGAGAGAGAGAGAGAGAGAGAGAGAGAAAGAGAGAGAGAGTAAAATCATAAATCAATATTCTTCTCCGGTCTCGGGATCCTTGATTACAGGAGACTTCAGCAATGGTAACTTAACCAGCCTTCTGCAGGTTACCTGTAGGTTACTTGTAGGTTACCTGCAGGTTACTTGTAGGTTACCTACAGGTTACCTGTAAGTTACCTGTAGGTTACTTGTAGGTTACCTGCAGGTTACCTGCAGGTTACCTGTAAGTTACCTGTAGGTTACTTGTAGGTTACCTGTAGGTTACTTGTAGGTTACATGCAGGTTACCTGTAAGTTACCTGTACATTACCTGTAGATTATTTTTAGGTTACCTATAGGTTACCTGTAAGTTACCTGTAGGTTACTTGTAGGTTACCTGCGGGTTACTTGTAGGTTACATGCAGGTTACCTGTAAGTTACCTGTACATTACCTCTAGGTTACGTGTAAGTTACCTGTAGGTTACTTGTAGGTTGTCTGTAAGTTACATGTAGGTTATCTATAGGTTAATTGCAGGCTCCCTGTCGGTTACCTGCAAGTTACCTGTAGGTTACTTCTAGGTTACCTGCAAGTTACCTGTAGGTTACCTCTAGGTTACCTGTAAGTTCCTTGTAGGTTACTTGTAGGTTACCTGTAAGTTACCTGTAGGTTACTTGTAGGTTACCTGTAAGTTACCTTTAGGTTACTTGCAGGTTACCTTTTTGTTTTATGTAACTTACTTGTAGGTTATCTGTAGGTTACCTGCAGATTACCTCAGGTTACCTGTAGGTACATGTAGGTTTCCGTAGGTTCTTTGAAAGTAACATTCTATGACATTGTCACTCCCAAATCTCGCACACTGAACTGCCATTCTGTTAAATAATTCGAGTCTGTCCTGTACTCCGTTTCGGTCTGAACATTGTATTATAGTGGGTGACCCACTGGAAGACTTTGTCTATATCACCTTGAAAGTTTTCTGTGTCAATGAACGTCATTCATATATAAATTCTACATAATCTTCCATAGATGATACTGTATTACGATCCATCTCCCTGTCTGTGTTCTATATAATAAAGAGAAAGAGAAGCTGGGAGAGCACTGTGCTTTGAGCATCCGAACTTTTCAGTGTGGCAGCAAAAAATTTCACTCAAGTTACAATTACATTTTGTCTTCTATTCCATAGGAAGTTTAATATCCATCACCCCACTTTTCCAGTTGTTCCCTTTGCAGACACTTTGTGAGCTGTTACACCATGATGACAACTGACGAAGGTTTCTGTAAAGACAAAGTAGATAACATTATACTTGCCTTTCATCGTCTCCAAAACAAAGTGATAATGTTCCAGCAATTGTGAATGGCAGGAGCGACATCCTCTAAACCCATGTTACCCAGGGTTGCACTGTATCAACACTCGTTGATGATACTCAGATATACGAGGACGCGAGCAACATTTCAGTCTAATATAAACTGTCTTCAGTTGGGCCACAGACGACAAAATGATGTTCAGTGACGTCAAATTGCAGTTGCTCCACTGTAGAGAAATTGAGGAAATACTGAAACGAAGCATAAAATGAACTCGACTCATTCAATAGAGCGAGAGTTCCACATGCGAGACCTGGGAGTAACAATATCAGACGACCTCACATTCAATAATGACAACCATGTTGCTATCGCTACAGCAAGGGAAGTGAGATGCTGGATAACTAGGATGTAGAGTCGCCTAGTAAATGACGATGATCTTCAACTCGTAGACACCGCTCGTTTAAATTTAGACATGGTATAAACCATGGTAATAGATACCAACAAACTGCCTGAGAAAGACGCGAGGGCAAATACTAGGATATATTAAATGGAAAACGCTTCGGTTCTGGGACCTTGATCCCAGGACCGAAACGTTTTCTAATAAATATGTTCTGGTGTTTGCTCACATATCTTTATAAACCAAATTCAGTCATGCATTTGAACTACTGGAAACGCTTTAAGCCCCTTGAACTGTATTCCTTGCAATTTAGGCGAGAAAGATACATCATATTTTTTTTTATTATTATCACACTGGCCGATTCCCACCAAGGCAGGGTGGCCCGAAAAAGAAAAACTTTCACCATCATTCACTCCATCACTGTCTTGCCAGAAGGGTGCTTTATACTACAGTTTTTAAACTGCAACATTAACACCCCTCCTTCAGAGTGCAGGCACTGTACTTCCCATCTCCAGGACTCAAGTCCGGCCTGCTGGTTTCCCTGAACCCCTTCATAAATGTTACTTTGCTCACACTCCAACAGCACGTCAAGTATTAAAAACCATTTGTCTCCATTCACTCCTATCAAACACGCTCACGCATGCCTGCTGGAAGTCCAAGCCCCTCGCACACAAAACCTCCTTTACCCCCTCTCTCCAACCTTTCCTAGGCCGACCCCTACCCCGCCTTCCTTCCACTACAGACTGATACACTCTCGAAGTCATTCTGTTTCGCTCCATTCTCTCTACATGTCCGAACCACCTCAACAACCCTTCCTCAGCCCTCTGGACAACAGTTTTGGTAATCCTGCACCTCCTCCAAACTTCCAAACTACGAATTCTCTGCATTATATTCACACCACACATTGATCTCAGACATGACATCTCCACTGCCTCCAGCCTTCTCCTCGCTGCAACATTCATCACCCATGCTTCACACCCATATAAGAGCGTTGGTAAAACTATACTCTCATACATTCCCCTCTTTGCCTCCAAGGACAAAGTTCTTTGTCTCCACAGACTCCTAAGTGCACCACTCACTCTTTTCCCCTCATCAATTCTATGATTCACCTCATCTTTCATAGACCCATCCGCTGACACGTCCACTCCCAAATATCTGAATACATTCACCTCCTCCATACTCTCTCCCTCCAATCTGATATTCAATCTTTCATCACCTAATCTTTTTGTTATCCTCATAACCTTACTCTTTCCTTACTCTTTCAGTGCCGGATCAGCCGGGCTGTGGCTCGTACGTCGGACTGCGTGCGGCCAGCTGTAACAGCCTAGTTGATCAGGCCCTGATCCATCGGGAGGCCTGGTCATGGACCGGGCCGCGGGGGCGTTGATCCCCGGAATAACCTCCAGGTAACCTCCAGGTAACCCTACCAAATTCATCCACCAATCTCTGCAACTTCTCTTCAGAATCTCCCAAGAGCACAGTGTCATCAGCAAAGAGCAGCTGTGACAACTCCCACTTTGTGTGTGATTCTTTATCTTTTAACTCCACGCCTCTTGCCAAGACCCTCGCATTTACTTCTCTTACAACCCCATCTATAAATATATTAAACAACCACGGTGACATCACACATCCTTGTCTAAGGCCTACTTTTACTGGGAAAAAATTTCCCTCTTTCCTACATACTCTAACTTGAGCCTCACTATCCTCGTAAAAACTCTTCACTGCTTTCAGTAACCTACCTCCTACACCATACACTTGCAACATCTGCCACATTGCCCCCCTATCCACCCTGTCATACGTCTTTTCCAAATCCATAAATGCCACAAAGACCTCTTTAGCCTTATCTAAATACTGTTCACTTATATGTTTCACTGTAAACACCTGGTCCACACACCCCCTACCTTTCCTAAAGCCTCCTTGTTCATCTGCTATCCTATTCTCCGTCTTACTCTTAATTCTTTCAATAATAACTCTACCATACACTTTACCAGGTATACTCAGCAGACTTATCCCCCTATAATTTTTGCACTCTCTTTTATCCCCTTTGCCTTTATACAAAGGAACTATGCATGCTCTCTGCCAATCCCTAGGTACCTTACCCTCTTCCATACATTTATTAAATAATTGCACCAACCACTCCAAAACTATATCCCCACCTGCTTTTAACATTTCTATCTTTATCCCATCAATCCCGGCTGCCTTACTCCCTTTCATTTTACCTACTGCCTCACGAACTTCCCCCACACTCACAACTGGCTCTTCCTCACTCCTATAAGATGTTATTCCTCCTTGTCCTATACACGAAATCACAGCTTCTCTCTCTTCATCAAAATTTAACAATTCCTCAAAATATTCCCTCCATCTTCCCAATACCTCTAACTCCCCATTTAATAACTCTCCTCTCCTATTTTTAACTGACAAATCCATTTGTTCTCTAGGCTTTCTTAACTTGTTAATCTCACTCCAAAACTTTTTCTTATTTTCAACAAAATTTGTTGATAACATCTCACCCACTCTCTCATTTGCTTTCTTTTTACATTGCTTCACCACTCTCTTAACCTCTCTCTTTTTCTCCATATACTCTTCCCTCCTTGCATCACTTCTACTTTGTAAAAACTTCTCATATGCTAACTTTTTCTCCCTTACTACTCTCTTTACATCATCATTCCACCAATCGCTCCTCTTCCCTCCCGCACCCACTTTCCTGTAACCACAAACTTCTGCTGAACACTCTAACACTACATTTTTAAACCTACCCCATACCTCTTCGACCCCATTGCCTATGCTCTCATTAGCCCATCTATCCTCCAATAGCTGTTTATATCTTACCCTAACTGCCTCCTCTTTTAGTTTATAAACCTTCACCTCTCTCTTCCCTGATACTTCTATTCTCCTTGTATCCCATCTACCTTTTACTCTCAGTGTAGCTACAACTAGAAAGTGATCTGATATATCTGTGGCCCCTCTATAAACATGTACATCCTGAAGTCTACTCAACAGTCTTTTATCTACCAATACATAATCCAACAAACTACTATCATTTCGCCCTACATCATATCTTGTATACTTATTTATCCTCTTTTTCTTAAAATATGTATTACCTATAACTAAACCCCTTTCTATACAAAGTTCAATCAAAGGGCTCCCATTATCATTTACACCTGGCACCCCAAACTTACCTACCACACCCTCTCTAAAAGTTTCTCCTACTTTAGCATTCAGGTCCCCTACCACAATTACTCTCTCACTTGGTTCAAAGGCTCTTATACATTCACTTAACATCTCCCAAAATCTTTCTCTCTCCTCTGCATTCCTCTCTTCTCCAGGTGCATACACGCTTATTATGACCCACTTCTCGCATCCAACCTTTACTTTAATCCACATAATTCTTGAATTTACACATTCATATTCTCTTTTCTCCTTCCATAACTGATCATTCAACATTACTGCTACCCCTTCCTTTGCTCTAACTCTCTCAGATACTCCAGATTTAATCCCATTTATTTCCCCCCACTGAAACTCCACTACCCCCTTCAGCTTTGTTTCGCTTAAGGCCAGGACACCCAACTTCTTTTCATTCATAACATCAGCAATCAGCTGTTTTTTGTCATCCGCACTACATCCACGCACATTTAAGCATCCCAGTTTTATACCTGGATAACTCTAGAAAGACTCGTCCCAAGCCTGCCCAATAAAAATACACCACTTACAACCACTTGGCCACTTGGCAGACGGTGTAACATACCTGAAATGAAAAGCAGGCGAGCGAAGAGTACACTAAATTTGAACTTAAAAATGTAAACAGACCACGACTGTTCAGCACCTTTCATTCTTATATACTGGAAATTAACAAGAGATCTTTAGCTGTCTTCAAGAGGGAACAGTGGTTAATGATCAGCCGAGCTATGGTGCATATGTTGAACTGCGTGCAGCTGGCATCAGCAGCATGGTTGACCAGGCCAGCAACAGAGAGACATGGTCTGTGACCGGGTCTTGAAAGTGGTAAATCCTGAATTAGACTCAAAGTAAAGACAGAGCAATAAATTATGTGAGAGGTGGTGCACCACACACTGAGAGAGGTGGTGCACTACACACTGAGGGAGGTGGTGCACTACACACTGAGAGAGGTGGTGCACTACACTGAGAGAGTTGGTGCACGACACATTAGGGAGGTGGTGCACCACGCACTGAGAGAGATGGTGCACCACACACTGAGGGAGGTGGTGCACTACACACTGAGAGAGGTGGTGCACCACACACTGAGAGAGTTGGTGCACTACACACTGAGGGAGGTGGTGCACCACACACTGAGGGAGGTGGTGCACCACACACTGAGAGAGGTGGTGCACTACACACTGAGAGAGGTGGTGCACCACACACTGAGAGAGTTGGTGCACTACACACTGAGGGAGGTGGTGCACCACACACTGAGGGAGGTGGTGCACCACACACTGAGAGAGGTGGTGCACTACACACTGAGGGAGGTGGTGCACCACACACTGAGAGAGGTGGTGCACTACACACTGAGAGAGGTGGTGCACCACACACTGAGAGAGTTGGTGCACTACACACTGATGGAGGTGGTGCACCACACACTGAGGGAGGTGGTGCACCACACACTGAGAGAGGTGGTGCACTACACACTGAGAGAGGTGGTGCACCACACACTGAGGGAGGTGGTGCACTACACACTGAGAGAGATGGTGCACCACACACTGAGGGAGGTGGTGCACTACACTGAGGGAGGTGGTGCACCACACACTGAGGGAGGTGGTGCACCACACACTGAGAGAGGTGGTGCACTACACACTGAGGGAGGTGGTGCACTACACACTGAGGGAGGTGGTGCACTACACACTGAGGGAGGTGGTGCACTACACACTGAGGGAGGTGGTGCACTACACACTGAGGGAGGTGGTGCACCACACACTGAGGGAGGTGGTGCACCACACACTGAGGGAGGTGGTGCACTACACACTGAGGGAGGTGGTGCACTACACTGAGAGAGTTGGTGCACGACACATTAGGGAGGTGGTGCACCACGCACTGAGAGAGTTGGTGCACAACACACTGAGGGAGGTGGTGCACTACACACTGAGGGAGGTGGTGCACTACACTGAGGGAGGTGGTGCACTACACACTGAGGGAAGTGGTGCACCACACACTGAGGGAGGTGGTGCACTACACTGAGAGAGTTGGTGCACAACACACTGAGGGAGGTGGTGCACTACACACTGAGGGAAGTGGTGCACCACACACTGAGGGAGGTGGTGCACTACACTGAGAGAGTTGGTGCACAACACACTGAGGGAGGTGGTGCACTACACACTGAGGGAGGTGGTGCACCACACACTGAGGGAGGTTGTGCACTACACACTGAGGGAGGTGATGCACCACACACTGAGGGAGGTGGTGCACTACACACTGAGGGAGGTGGTGCACCACACACTGAGGGAGGTTGTGCACTACACACTGAGGGAGGTGATGCACCACACACTGAGGGAGGTGGTGCACCACACACTGAGGGAGGTGGTGCACTACACACTGAGGGAGGTGGTGCACTACACACTGAGGGAGGTGGTGCACCACACACTGAGGGAGGTGGTGCACCACACACTGAGGGAGGTGGTGCACTACACACTGAGGGAGGTGGTGCACTACACACTGAGGGAGGTGGTGCACCACACACTGAGGGAGGTGGTGCACTACACACTGAGGGAAGTGGTGCACCACACACTGAGGGAGGTGGTGCACTACACTGAGAGAGTTGGTGCACGACACATTAGGGGGGTGGTGCACCACGCACTGAGGGAGGTGGTGCACTACACACTGAGGGAGGTGGTGCACTACACACTGAGGGAGGTGGTGCACCACACACTGAGAGAGTTGGTGCACAACACACTGAGGGAGGTGGTGCACTACACACAGAGGGAGGTGGTGCACTACACACTGAGGGAGGTGGTGCACTACACACTGAGGGAGGTGGTGCACTACACACTGAGGGAGGTGGTGCACTACACACTGAGGGAGGTGGTGCACTACACTGAGAGAGTTGGTGCACAACACACTGAGGGAGGTGGTGCACTACACACTGAGGGAGGTGGTGCACCACACACTGAGGGAGGTGGTGCACTACACACTGAGAGAGATGGTGCACCACACACTGAGGGAGGTGGTGCACTACACACTGAGAGAGGTGGTGCACCACACACTGAGAGAGTTGGTGCACTACACACTGAGGGAGGTGGTGCACCACACACTGAGGGAGGTGGTGCACCACACACTGAGAGAGGTGGTGCACTACACACTGAGGAGGTGGTGCACCACACACTGAGAGAGTGGTGCACCACACACTGAGGGAGGTGGTGCACCACACACTGAGCGAGGTGGTGCACCACACACTGAGAGAGGTGGTGCACTACACACTGAGGGAGGTGGTGCACTACACACTGAGAGAGGTGGTGCACCACACACTGAGAGAGGTGGTGCACCACACACTGAGAGAGTTGGTGCACCACACCCGGATGGAGGTGGTGCACCACACACTGAGGGAGGTGGTGCACTACACACTGAGGGAGGTGGTGCACTACACACTGAGAGAGGTGGTGCACCACACACTGAGGGAGGTGGTGCACTACACACTGAGAGAGATGGTGCACCACACACTGAGGGAGGTGGTGCACTACACTGAGGGAGGTGGTGCACCACACACTGAGGGAGGTGGTGCACCACACACTGAGAGAGGTGGTGCACTACACACTGAGGGAGGTGGTGCACTACACACTGAGGGAGGTGGTGCACCACACACTGAGGCAGGTGGTGCACTACACACTGATGGAGGTGGTGCACTACACACTGAGGGAGGTGGTGCACTACACACTGATGGAGGTGGTGCACTACACACTGATGGAGGTGGTGCACTACACACTGAGGGAGGTGGTGCACTACACTGAGAGAGTTGGTGCACGACACATTAGGGAGGTGGTGCACCACGCACTGAGAGAGTTGGTGCACAACACACTGAGGGAGGTGGTGCACTACACACTGAGGGAGGTGGTGCACTACACACTGAGGGAGGTGGTGCACTACACACTGAGGGAGGTGGTGCACCGCACACTGAGGGAGGTGGTGCACTACACTGAGAGAGTTGGTGCACAACACACTGAGGGAGGTGGTGCACTACACACTGAGGGAAGTGGTGCACCGCACACTGAGGGAGGTGGTGCACTACACTGAGAGAGTTGGTGCACAACACACTGAGGGAGGTGGTGCACTGCACACTGAGGGAGGTGGTGCACCACACACTGAGGGAGGTTGTGCACTACACACTGAGGGAGGTGATGCACCACACACTGAGGGAGGTGGTGCACTACACACTGAGGGAGGTGGTGCACAACACACTGAGGGAGGTTGTGCACAACACACTGAGGGAGGTGATGCACCACACACTGAGGGAGGTGGTGCACCACACACTGAGGGAGGTGGTGCACTACACACTGAGGGAGGTGGTGCACTACACACTGAGGGAGGTGAAGCACCACACACTGAGGGAGGTGGTGCACCACACACTGAGGGAGGTGGTGCACTACACACTGAGGGAGGTGGTGCACTACACACTGAGGGAGGTGGTGCACCACACACTGAGGGAGGTGGTGCACTACACACTGAGGGAAGTGGTGCACCACACACTGAGGGAGGTGGTGCACTACACTGAGAGAGTTGGTGCACGACACATTAGGGGGGTGGTGCACCACGCACTGAGGGAGGTGGTGCACTACACACTGAGGGAGGTGGTGCACTACACACTGAGGGAGGTGGTGCACTACACTGAGAGAGTTGGTGCACAACACACTGAGGGAGGTGGTGCACTACACACTGAGGGAGGTGGTGCACTACACACTGAGGGAGGTGGTGCACTACACACTGAGGGAGGTGGTGCACTACACACTGAGGGAGGTGGTGCACTACACACTGAGGGAGGTGGTGCACTACACTGAGAGAGTTGGTGCACAACACACTGAGGGAGGTGGTGCACTACACACTGAGGGAGGTGGTGCACCACACACTGAGGGAGGTGGTGCACTACACTGAGAGAGTTGGTGCACCACACACTGAGAGAGGTGGTGCACTACACACTGAGGGAGGTGATGCACCACACACTGAGGGAGGTGGTGCACTACACACTGAGGGAGGTGGTGCACTACACACTGAGGGAGGTGGTGCACTACACACTGAGGGAGGTGGTGCACTACACACTGAGGGAGGTGGTGCACCACACACTGAGAGAGGTGGTGCACTACACACTGAGGAAGGTGGTGCACTACACACTGAGGGAGGTGGTGCACTACACACTGAGGGAGGTTGTGCACTACATACTGAGAGAGGTGGTGCACTACACACTGAGGGAGGTGGTGCACTACACACTGAGGGAGGTGGTGCACCACACACTGAGAGAGGTGGTGCACTACACACTGAGGGAGGTGGTGCACTACACACTGAGGGAGGTGGTGCACCACACACTGAGAGAGGTGGTGCACTACACACTGAGGGAGGTGGTGCACTACACACTGAGGAAGGTGGTGCACTACACACTGAGGAAGGTGGTGCACTACACACTGAGGGAGGTGGTGCACTACACACTGAGGGAGGTGGTGCACTACACACTGAGGGAGGTGGTGCACCACACACTGAGAGAGGTGGTGCACTACACACTGAGAAAGTTGGTGCACCACACACTGAGGGAGGTGGTGCACCACATATTATGTGGGAAGTGGAGCCTGAGGCAAGGCTTTCCTGTCGATTGTCTGATCAACCTGGCTGTTGGTACTAGAGGCCCGCAAGCCCACAACCTGGCTGATTAATCACTTGGAGATAGTGATCTAGTTTCCTCCTGGAATCTTCAACACTTACTCCAGTAATATTTTAGTTATGTGCTGGTTCAGTCTTGGTCCACGGATGTTGACACAGTGATCTCTTCTTTGACCTATGGCGTCCCTGCTTTTCACTTTCTCCCATATCTCTCTTACCAGTAGGTTGTTATGACAGTGCGTGGATTGGAGACCTGATTCTCAAGTGTTTTTCATTGATATTTTATCCGGTATTTCTCTTTTTCGTCCCAGAGGAAATAATCCGAGTGTATCGAGGCGTTTCCAGGAGTATGGAAGTTCACTGGTTGTTGAGGGTAGTAAACGACCTCTATATTTTCCAGCTCCGTTGTCTCTCTTGCCTTGAAAGATAGAGTGACTTTTCTTGCTTTGTGCAGTGCTGTGACCCTTAAGGTTTAGCACTTAATTAATTATAATAATAAGAATTCTCATCTCATGGAGGCACTAATACTCACACTGTCATTTTCTTGGCGTGTAATTTACATGGGACAGTTTTCAAGGGATTTTATATGATCGTAGCCCGGCCAGGTGCAAGGCATTTTTTTTTTTTTGGTTATTGCTATTGGCAGCCTGCTGGCCCACATAGCCATCACAGCCTAGTTGATCTGGCACTTGGCACTGGAAACCATCCAGTTTCCTTTGACTTATTCTGGCAAGATTTCTGATATCTGCTGGTAGTAAGTTGAAGAACCTTGGATTATTGATGATGACAGTATCCTCTTATTGTCCACACTGGTCCAGAGTTTTTCACTGAGGTTTATTTTACTCTTTCTCCAATCTCTCATATTCCATTCGTATTCTTTATGAAATTCTTTGAAATTATTATTCCTATGTGCCTTACGTTCTATGATATTTTCTTCTTGCGTTCTGAATACTCTAAATGTTTTGAGTTCTTCTTCTCGTATTACAACCGTTCAAATTTCCCATCATTAAACATCACGCTATTATAATTTGCAGATTGGAAAACTTTGTGTATATCTGTTCTTATTTTTTCTCTGTCTTCTCCTGAAGCGACATTTATGCGTTAGTATCATCCGCAAAAGATAATACAAAGTTACTGATAGTTCTTTTATTTGTCTGTTATGAGGATGAGAAAGAGTAATGGCGTCAGGGTCGTGACATAGTGCAATAAATTTCTTTGCTGAAACTCGACTTTATTTTGTTTCCTCCCACTCTCTGTGATCTGTTAGAAATTGGAATGTCCATTTACTTACTTTTATAAGCTAATGCTCTATGGTCGTAGTTGTCAGGTGACTTTCCAAATCCGTGTAGATTACATTCCGGTTTTTTCCTTCCAAGACCTCGGTAAATTCGACATAATAGTCTAATAGTTGTGACAGGCATTATCTTTCTATTCTAAATAGAAGTCATAGAGTCAGTAACTTTGTTGTCCCAGCAAACTTTCCAAGATTTTGAAGTTAGTGCTTCTGGTCTGTAGATTATTGTCATTGTTGTGCTTCTCCCTTTGTGAAAAGGAGCAATGTCTGTATTTTTAAAGTCCTCCGGGATTTCATCTGAATCTACGCTACACTACAGAACACTGACTACTCGCACTAATGGTACTCGCATTTCTATACGCATATCACATTCCAGAAATCAGACACAAGTGCTGCGTGCAACGGACCAATACTGGAAGATGTTTATTGACTGGCTGCTACATATATGAAAAAAAAATCCAATTTCTTTAAAAACTTTTTTGTTACTCATTTGCTTTTTATAAATACGTCTGTAACATACGTATGGTCACAAAGTTGTTATTATTACATGTTAACTTACACGTATGTGGGAAACCAGCGTATGAGAATAAGTGGATAACTAATATGGTAAACAAAGAACAGGTTTGCCATTTAATCATATAAGGAGTGCACCAAGCAATAGGTGAAGGTGGTAACGCCATCATTGTTAAGCACTGGTGCCTCCTAGCCTGAGACTGGAGTTCACATCTGTAATTGGACATGTACTCTCCAAGGTGATATTATATGATTGTTGTTGTTTATCAGGATTTGTGGACTGAACGCATCATCTCTAGGTTGAGGGACTGATCATCTCAAACTCCTTCTCGTCTTCCACCGTTCGTCCCTGTTTCGGACTCATGAAGCCATTGGCTGGTGAGACGTTTCCTACACATAAAACATACTTAAATGTTGCACAAGTGTCTTATTCTTCTCCAAGGTAAATTGCATGCTACGCTCCTTGCATTCAAAGGTGATCTCACGTCCACTCTTGACACCTTCATTACAAAGCCTTCCATCATTACTAAGCGTTGTTAACACCTTGAAGAAATATGCGCCAGAAGACACACAGGTATGGTGAAATGATTAATAACGTACTCAGGGGAAATCTTCCTTTGATTCCTTCTTACATAAACACTGAAATGCATAATGAAACTGATGACCTGGAAAAACCTATAAGAATTGAGTCATCATTCAGTATATGTAAGACACCAGTCAGCCCAACCATCATCACACATAGTATAATGCAGGAGGAGTCGGGGATAAAATATCAGCAGACTCTTGGATGTCACAACCTCCCGTCCTGGCTTGGGAGGTCACAACCTCCCGTCCTTGGCTGGGAGGTCACAACCTCCCGTCCTGGGCTGGGAGATCACAAACTCCCGTCCTGGACTGGGAGGTCACAACCTCCCGTCCTGGGCTGGGAGGTCACAACCTCCCGTCCTGGACTGGGAGGTCACAACCTCCCGTCCTGGGCTGGGAGGTCACAACCTCTCGTCCTGGGCTGGGAGGTCACAACCTCCCGTCCTGGGCTGGGAGATCACAACCTCCCGTCCTGGGCTGGGAGGTCACAACCTCCCGTCCTGGACTCTCGTCCTGGAGGTCACAACCTCCCGTCCTTGGCTTGGAGGTCACAACCTCCCGTCCTGGGCTGGGAGGTCACAACCTCCCGTCCTGGGCTGGGAGGTCACAACCTCCCGTCCTGAACTGGGAGGTCACAACTTCCCGTCCTGGGCTGGGAGGTCACAACCTCTTGTCCTGGGCTGGGAGGTCACAACCTCTCGTCCTGGGCTGGGAAATCACAACCTCCCGTCCTGGGCTGGGAGGTCACAACCTCCCGTCCTGGACTGGGAGGTCACAACCTCCCGTCCTGGACTGGGAGGTCACAACCTCCCGTCCTGGACTAGGAGGTCACAACCTCCCGTCCTGGACTGGGAGGTCACAACCTCCCGTCCTGGACTGGGAGGTCACAACCTCCCGTCCTGGACTGGGAGGTCACAACCTCCCGTCCTGGGCTGGGAGGTCACAACCTCCCGTCCTGGGCTGGGAGGTGACAACTTCCCGTCCTGGGCTGGGAGGTGACAACTTCCCGTCCTGGGCTGGGAGGTCACAACCTCCCGTCCTGGGCTGGGAGGTGACAACTTCCCGTCCTGGGCTGGGAGGTCACAACCTCCCGTCCTGGGCTGGGAGGTCACAACCTCCCGTCCTGGGCTGGGAGGTGACAACTTCCCGTCCTGGGCTGGGAGGTCACAACCTCCCGTCCTGGACTGGGAGGTGACAACTTCCCGTCCTGGACTGGGAGGTCACAACCTCCCGTCCTGGGCTGGGAGGTGACAACTTCCCGTCCTGGGCTGGGAGGTCACAACCTCCCGTCCTGGGCTGGGAGGTGACAACCTCCCGTCCTGGGCTGGGAGGTCACAACCTCCCGTCCTGGGCTGGGAGGTCACAACTTCCCGTCCTGGGCTGGGAGGTCACAACCTCCCGTCCTGGGCTGGGAGGTCACAACCTCCCGTCCTGGGCTGGGAGGTCACAACCTCCCGTCCTGGGCTGGGAGGTCACAACCTCCCGTCCTGGGCTGGGAGGTCACAACCTCCCGTCCTGGGCTTGGAGGTCAAAACCTCCCGTCCTGGGCTGGGAGGTGACAACCTCCCGTCCTGGGCTGGGAGGTCACAACCTCCCGTCCTGGGCTGGGAGGTCACAACCTCCCGTCCTGGGCTGGGAGGTCACAACCTCCCGTCCTGGGCTGGGAGGTCACAACTTCCCGTCCTGGGCTGGGAGGTCACAACCTCCCGTCCTGGGCTGGGAGGTCACAACCTCCCGTCCTGGGCTGGGAGGTCACAACCTCCCGTCCTGGGCTGGGAGGTCACAACCTCCCGTCCTGGGCTGGGAGGTCACAACCTCCCGTCCTGGGCTGGGAGGTCACAACCTCCCGTCCTTGGCTGGGAGGTCACAACCTCCCGTCCTTGGCTGGGAGGTCACAACTTCCCGTCCTTGGCTGGGAGGTCACAACCTCCCGTCCTGGGCTGGGAGGTCACAACCTCCCGTCCTGGACTGGGAGGTCACAACCTCCCGTCCTGGGCTGGGAGGTCACAACCTCCCGTCCTGGGCTGGGAGGTCACAACCTCCCGTCCTGGGCTGGGAGGTCACAACCTCCCGTCCTGGGCTGGGAGGTCACAACCTCCCGTCCTGGGCTGGGAGGTCACAACCTCCCGTCCTGGGCTGGGAGGTCACAACCTCCCGTCCTGGGCTGGGAGGTGACAACTTCCCGTCCTGGGCTGGGAGGTCACAACCTCCCGTCCTGGGCTGGGAGGTCACAACCTCCCGTCCTGGGCTGGGAGGTCACAACCTCCCGTCCTGGGCTGGGAGGTTCTAGGCTACACAGGTTCCTCTACAAGTCAGTACAAGTTACCAGCAAAAATAGACAAACTAAATGGAAATCATAACAGTACAACCATTCTCACACTGTATGTACTGTCAGTACAACCATTCTCACACTGTATGTACTGTCAGTACAACCATTCTCACACTGTATGTACTGTCAGTACAACCATTCTCACACTGTATGTACTGTCAGTACAACCATTCTCACACTGTATGTACTGTCAGTACAACCATTCTCACACTGTATGTTCTGTCAGTACAACCATTCTCACACTGTATGTACTGTCAGTACAACCATTCTCACACTGTATGTACTGTCAGTACAACCATTCTCACACTGTATGTACTGTCAGTACAACCATTCTCACACTGTATGTTCTGTCAGTACAACCATTCTCACACTGTATGTACTGTCAGTACAACCATTCTCACACTGTATGTACTGTCAGTACAACCATTCTCACACTGTATGTTCTGTCAGTACAACCATTCTCACACTGTATGTACTGTCAGTACAACCATTCTCACACTGTATGTACTGTCAGTACAACCATTCTCACACTGTATGTTCTGTCAGTACAACCATTCTCACACTGTATGTACTGTCAGTACAACCATTCTCACACTGTATGTTCTGTCAGTACAACCATTCTCACACTGTATGTTCTGTCAGTACAACCATTCTCACACTGTATGTTCTGTCAGTACAACCATTCTCACACTGTATGTTCTGTCAGTACAACCATTCTCACACTGTATGTTCTGTCAGTACAACCATTCTCACACTGTATGTTCTGTCAGTACAACCATTCTCACACTGTATGTTCTGTCAGTACAACCATTCTCACACTGTATGTACTGTCAGTACAACCATTCTCACACTGTATGTACTGTCAGTACAACCATTCTCACACTGTATGTTCTGTCAGTACAACCATTCTCACACTGTATGTACTGTCAGTACAACCATTCTCACACTGTATGTTCTGTCAGTACAACCATTCTCACACTGTATGTTCTGTCAGTACAACCATTCTCACACTGTATGTTCTGTCAGTACAACCATTCTCACACTGTATGTTCTGTCAGTACAACCATTCTCACACTGTATGTACTGTCAGTACAACCATTCTCACACTGTATGTTCTGTCAGTACAACCATTCTCACACTGTATGTTCTGTCAGTACAACCATTCTCACACTGTATGTTCTGTCAGTACAACCATTCTCACACTGTATGTTCTGTCAGTACAACCATTCTCACACTGTATGTTCTGTCAGTACAACCATTCTCACACTGTATGTACTGTCAGTACAACCATTCTCACACTGTATGTACTGTCAGTACAACCATTCTCACACTGTATGTTCTGTCAGTACAACCATTCTCACACTGTATGTTCTGTCAGTACAACCATTCTCACACTGTATGTACTGTCAGTACAACCATTCTCACACTGTATGTTCTGTCAGTACAACCATTCTCACACTGTATGTTCTGTCAGTACAACCATTCTCACACTGTATGTACTGTCAGTACAACCATTCTCACACTGTATGTTCTGTCAGTACAACCATTCTCACACTGTATGTTCTGTCAGTACAACCATTCTCACACTGTATGTTCTGTCAGTACAACCATTCTCACACTGTATGTACTGTCAGTACAACTATTCTCACACTGTATGTACTGTCAGTACAACCATTCTCACACTGTATGTACTGTCAGTACAACCGTTCTCACACTGTATGTTCTGTCAGTACAACCATTCTCACACTGTATGTACTGTCAGTACAACCGTTCTCACACTGTATGTTCTGTCAGTACAACCATTCTCACACTGTATGTACTGCCAGTACAACCATTCTCACACTGTATGTACTGTCAGTACAACCATTCTCACACTGTATGTACTGTCAGTACAACCATTCTCACACTGTATGTACTGTCATAAGAACATAAGAACGAAGAAATACTGCAGGCTTAAGCCACTGATCCAACCTAGTCAGGTCCAGGTCACATCCACTTAAGGAAGGAGCACGGCATCAGACCTATTAGCACAAACTACTCAAGTCCAACTCACACTCCGCACAACTATTCTCACACTGTGTGTACTATCAGGACCATTATTCTCACACTAAGTGTTCATGTGTTTGGAGACAACTCCTTCATAAATATTCATGTGTTTTCTAAATACTTCATCAGTGTGACTGGTCATCAGATACCTAAGTCATTTACCGCATCATTGCTTATTTTTAGTACGAGTTTGTAACAGTCAGGTCCTTGCCACACCCAGATTTACTGTAACCACAACACCAACTGTATTTCCCAGAACTGATTTTACCACCAGGCCGTGTGTAACTCAAAAATCTACTGTAACCACCAGGTCTACTGTAACTATCAGATCATCTGTAACAGCCAGGTCTACTGTAATCACCAGGTCTACTGTAACTATCAGATCATCTGTAACAGCCAGGTCTACTGTAACCACCAGGTCTACTGTAACTATCAGGTCTACTGTAACCACCAGGTCTACTGTAACTACCAGGTCTACTGTAACTATCAGGTCTACTGTAACCACCAGGTCTACTGTAACTACCAGGTCTACTGTAACTACCAGGTCTACTGTAACTATCAGGTCTACTGTAACTATCAGGTCTACTGTAACTACCAGGTCTACTGTAACTATCAGGTCTACTGTAACTATCAGGTCTACTGTAACTACCAGGTCTACTGTAACTACCAGGTCTACTGTAACTATCAGGTATACTGTAACCACCAGGTCTATTGTAACTATCAGGTCTACTGTAACCACCAGGTCTACTGTAACCACCAGGTCTACTGTAACTATCAGGTATACTGTAACCACCAGGTCTACTGTAACCACCAGGTCTACTGTAACTATCAGGTATACTGTAACCACCAGGTCTACTGTAACCACCAGGTCTACTGTAACTATCAGGTATACTGTAACCACCAGGTCTACTGTAACTATTATGTCTACTATTATGCCTATGTAACTATTATGCCTAACAATCTGTCGGTATTTTATACTATTTTAATGTTCATGTCTACTGTAACCACCAGGTCTACTGTAACTATTATGTCTACTGTAACCACAAGGTCTACTGTAACTATCATGTCTATTGTAACCACCAGGTCTACTGTAACCACCAGGTCTACTGTAACTATTATGTTTACTGTAACCACAAGGTCTACTGTAACTATCATGTCTACTGTAACCACCATGTATACTGTAACCACCAGGTCTACTGTAACTACCAGGTCTACTGTAACTATCAGATCTACTGTAACTATCAGGTATACTGTAACCACCAGGTCTACTGTAACTACCAGGTCTACTGTAACTATCAGATCTACTGTAACTATCAGGTCTACTGTAACTACCAGGTCTACTGCAACTATCAGGTATACTGTAACCACCAGATCTACTGTAACTATTAGGTCTACTGTAACCACCAGGTCTACTGTAACTATTAGGTCTACTGTAACTACCAGGTCTACTGTGACTATCAGGTCTACTGTAACCACCAGGTCTACTGTAACTATTAGGTCTACTGTAACTACCAGGTCTACTGTAACCACCAGGTCTACTGTAACTACCAGGTCTACTGTAACTATCAGGTCTACTGTAACAACCAGGTCTACTATAACTATTAGGTCTACTGTAACCACAAGGTCTACTGTAACTATCAGGTCTACTGTAACTATCAGGTCTACTGTAACCACCAGGTCTACTGTAACTACCAGGTCTACTGTAACTATCAGGTCTACTGTAACCACCAGGTCTACTATAACTATTAGGTCTACTGTAACCACCAGGTCTACTGTAACTATCAGGTCTACTGTAACTACCAGGTCTACTGTAACTATCAGGTCTACTGTAACCACCAGGTCTACTATAACTATTAGGTCTACTGTAACCACCAGGTCTACTGTAACTATCAGGTCTACTGTAACTATCAGGTCTACTGTAACTACCAGGTCTACTGTAACCACCAGATCTACTGTAACTATCAGATCTTCTGTAACAGCCAGGTCAACTGCAACCACCTGATTTACCTGTGATATACCTGTGACTGGTATCAAGAGTTTTCCTCTATTCTAATTGCATAGTTCACTATCTGGTTTTTGTGTTGATTTCCTGTTCAACTAGCGCTTGGCTGTTGCTGTTGGCAGCCCGCTTGACTACATGTCTATTACAGCCTTGTTGATTAGGCACTTGGCACATGTGGTGATCCAGTTTTTCCTTGAAGACTTCCACCCATCTTCCTGCAGTTTTTCTGATATCTGCCGGAAGTTCATTTGAACAGTCTACGGCCATAGATGTTGGTACACTGTTCTTTGTGCTCCTGCTTTTCACTTCGTCTATTTTACACATCCTTCCATATCTCTCACTACAATATGTTATATTAGTGTGTAGGTTTTGGACTAGGTTGTTGTGGCGTGCTCTGAGTATGTTTCATTTTATTCGACGTTCGTCATACAACCATTCATTAAGCCCTCTCGACCAGTGAACTGACAGTTCAGTGCAGTAGTTCTGGGGCCCTACTGTTGCGCTTATTGTCCAGTTCAATCAGTCAATCACGTGGAAGCCCGTTACTTCAGCCAAGGTAATGTCACTTCATTTTGCCTGACTGAGTGACAGACTTTCACTAATACTGGTCATGACCCCAACTCTTTTGAGTGAATGATTTATACAAATTTCCCTCCGACTTCTCTCATCATTAATATTATACATAGTGCATATATTGGTGAAGGAAGACGTGTGGAAAAGAAATCTACTCCTGTTTGCCTTGCCCTTGTTCTGTCCTGCTGAGCTCATTTTAATACCTGACTGAGTTACGACCAGGCGCAACAGGCCATCAGATTACCACCTGCGTTCGTATTAGGCCTTCAGTACCTCTTTTTCTCCTTTTCTCGAGAGAGAGAAAAGCCTCAGTAATTTAAGGCATTATCTGTAGTTCAAATGATTTATCGGATCTATGTGGGCAGTAAAGAGTCTCTGTATCTGTTCCATTTCTGCTGTCTCTCATTCCTTGAAGGGAGCCGTCAACACCAGTCAGTACTCCAGATGAAAGAGCACAAGCGATATGAATACTGTCATCATTAGCATTACTTCTCACGTACTGCTGTTAAATCTTCAAGGGGCTTAGTGTCTATGTTTTTGTGTATCCATATGTTCTTGGGCTACTGTTCACAGGATGGATATGAAGTGCGTAAATTATCTGCTTCGGTGGAAAAATGTAAATGTAAATCATTATCTACCATCAACATAGAGGATTTTGCAACATTTGGTTTACATTGTTCTCTAAATGACAGGTCAGCTGACAGTAATATACCTAAGTATTTTACATGTTCTGTCGTACTGTGAGATGGTCCTCCTGTGTTTTGTATACTATGCCCCTCGTCGAGCTCATTCTTTCTGTATATGAGCAGTTGGAACTGGTCACTATTGACCATCAAGTTATTTTATTCTGCCAACTGGAAGATTTTTGTCAAAAGTTGCTTGCAATTTTCCCCTCATCTTTTACAGAGGTGACTGACATGTTTATTTTAGCACCGTCTGAAAACAATGATACGAAGCTATGACTAATGTTTTTATCTCCATCATTTATGAGGATGAAAAACATTAAAGATCCCAAGACACTACCTTTGGGTACTGAATTTTTACTTTACTAAAGCTAGATAATTATTTGTTTACTACCACTCACTACATTTTATTCGTCAGAAAATTGAATGTCCGTTTCCCTACTGTTACCATAATACACATATTGAATGTGTTACTGAATGCGCAAAGTTCGTGCATATCGTAATTGCTCTTAAATTTTCTCCCAGATCTTCCGTAACTTTGTTGGAATGTAATCAGCAGGTCTACCGTAACCACCAGGTCTACCGTAACCAGCTGGTCTACCGTAACCAGCAGGTGTACCGTAACCAGCAGGTCTACTGTAACCATTAGGTCTACCATAAGCAGCAGGTCTACTGTAACCAGTAGGTCTACTGTAACTAGCAAGTTTACTGTAACTCTCAGGTCTACTGTAACTCTCAGGTCTACTGTAACCCCCTCCAACTATTCTGTAGCCACAAACGTTACTGTAACCGCAGGAGTCACTGTAGGGACCAGGACTACTGTAACCACTACACCTCTTGCATCATTCCACATCAGCTAACCCACTTTCTCCTTCCTATGGTTCCCCCTGTCTCAGTCCTAACCCATATTTCCTTCCTCCTAGCCCATACCTCCCTCCTAATCCACACCTCCCTCCCTCTAACCCACATCTCCCTTCTCCAAGCCCATTTGTCCTGCATGGGTACTCACAATCCAGCATCACTACGTACACACTGTGGACAGGGCACAATGTGGGTAGGGACCTACGTTGGGAGGTGACGAACCCAACTCACACACTGTACCTGGAATACAGAAGAACAGAGGTTAGGTTAGGTTAGGTTAGGTAAGTGTTATCTTACACTGGTTTAGGTTAGATTATGCTAGGTTAGGTTAGGTTAGGTTAAGTTAGTGTTATCTTACATTGGTTAAGGTTAGATTATGTTAGGTTTGGTTAGTTAGGTTTATGTTATGTTAGGCTACGTTAAATTATGTTTATATTAGGTTACGTTCATGTTATATTTTAAGTTACGTGATGCTAGGCTATGTTATGTTAGATATACGTTATATTAGGTTAAGTTAGATTAGGTTATGTTATGCTAGGTTTATGTTATGTTGTGTTGTGCTTTGTTAGGTTAGATTAAGTTTATGTTATCTTAGGTTAGGTAAGGTTAGGTTAATTATATTAGGTTACTTAGTTTAGTTTAGGTTAGGTAAGGTAGACTAAGTTGATTTACCGCTACTACGCACAGAGCAACTTCTGTTATTTTCCAATACTGACACCTTTGTTAACAATACTGACACCTTTGTTAACAATACTGACACCTTTGTTAACAATACTGACACTTTTGTTAACAATACTGACACCTTTGTTAACAATACTGACACCTTTGTTAACAATACTGACACCTTTGTTACCAATACTGACACCTTTGTTAACAATACTGACACCTTTGTTACCAATACTGACACCTTTGTTAACAATACTGACACCTTTGTTAACAATACTGACATCTTTGTTACCAATACTGACACCTTTGTTACATTTGGTAATAATATTGACACATTTGTAACATTTGTTAATAATACTGACACATATGTTACGTTTACCTGGAGTTTACCTGGAGAGAGTTCCGGGGGTCAACGCCCCCGCGGCCCGATCTGTGACCAGGCCTCATGATGGATCAGAACCTGATCAACAAGTCTGTTACTGCTGGCTGCACGCAATCCAACGTACGTGCTACAGCCCGGCTGGTCAGGTACCGACTTTAGGTGCTTGTCCAGTGCCTGCTTGAAGACAGCCAGGGTCTATTGGTAATCCCCCTTATGTATGCTGGGAGGCAGTTGAACAGTCTCGGGCCCCTGACACTTATTGTATTGTCTCTTAACGTGCTAGTGACACCCCTGCTTTTCATTGGGGGAATGTTGCATCGTCTACCGAGTCTTTTGCTTTCGTTGTGAGTAATTTTCGAGTGCAAGGATTTTCCAGGTGTATATAATCATGTATCTCTCCCGCCTGCGTTCCAGGGAGTACAGGTTCAGGAATTTCAAGCGCTCCCAGTAATTGAGGTGTTTTACCTCCGTTATGCGCGCCGTGAAGGTTCTCTACATTTTCAAGGTCAGCAATTTCACCTGCCTTGAAAGGTGCTGTTAGTGTGCAGCAATATTCCAGCCTAGATAGAACAAGTGACCTGAAGAGTGTCATCATGGGCTTGGCCTCCCTAGTTTTGAAGGTTCTCGTTATCCATCCTGTCATTTTTCTAGCAGATGCGATTGATACAATGTTATGGTCCTTGAAGGTGAGATCCTCCGACATGATCACTCCCAGGTCTTTGACGTTGGTGTTTCGCTCTGTTTTGTGGCCGGAATTTGTTTTGTACTCTGATGAAGTTTTAATTTCCTCATGTTTACCATATCTGAGTAATTGAAATTTCTCATCGTTTGTTAATAATATTAACACATTTTTTTTATAATACTGACACATTTGTTAATACTGACACATATGTTACATTTGTTAATAATACTGACATATTTGTTACATTTGGCAATAATATTGACATATTTGTTTATAATACTAACATATTTGTTACATGTTAATAATTTTGATACATTTATTGCATATGTTAATAATTCTGACACATTTCTTAGCTTTGTGACCACAGACAAGGTCACAAGAGTTTCTTTATTCAAATGTATTTTTTTCATTATATCTAAACTAGACAAGAGTTGTGTCACCTCACAAAGTCCCACAGTGACCAAAAGATCGAGGTCACTCCCACTGTGGGGCTGTGACACCAACATGACAACCCACAGTGGGTTTAACCTCCTCAAACAAAAATCTAACTCCATTTAAATGTCATATTTTATTGTTATGTTTAACATATGTTCATATTTAACATTTTTACTAGTTCGCACATCATCTAGTTCCTAGACCTTCGTATCTCCTAGTTCCTAGCCTTTCCTATCTCCTAGTTCCTAGACCTTTATATCACCTAGTTCGTAGGCCTTTGTATCAACTAGTCCCTAGACCTCCTTATCACCTAGTTCCTAAGAAAATATAACAGCGCTTTATGACCCTTGTGGGCTTATCACTTGGTTTTGACTATAATAATAACTCAAAGAAGTTACATCATCCAATACTTCCCAACATCTGGTTCATAGGCTTTCATGTTTCCTAGTTCCTAGGAATTTATATCACCTGGTTGCTAGGTCTTCATGCACTCCTCTGTTCTTGCCCGTCCCTCCACACGACAGATACCAGGTGAACAGTCAGCTTGCTACTACCATCCACAGTATGGCTATGAGGGGCACCATGAGCTAGCCACTACAGTCCACATGACGAACATTAGGCGCCCAGTCACCTAAGCTGATATTCCAATATCACATATTAGTTTGCCTACGGTCACTTACACGGTGGTGGAGAGACAGAGTGAGGAAAGGAGAGGTCAGTCAAAATTGATCTGTCAGTGGACTGGCGATACCAATATAATTAACAGACAAGGAAAGTCACTTAAGTTTAAAAGTCCTCCATATGGCTAGCGTTAATCTTCACCAAGTATCTTGCTTTAACCACAGTAAAGGTTCTAGTCTAGACCAGTGATTCTTCACCTTGCTGCTTCCACTCACCCCTCCCCCCCCCTCCCCCGTACGCTTGATGATACCAGCCTTTGTATCCTGCCCCATAATAAGGCACAAAATAACCTCATGATCAAGGACCCCAATGGAAATAAGTCACTTTGTCTGGCTTTTTTTTGGATTATCCGAGGTAATTTACATATGTTACTTTTGTATTATAATTTGTGTAACTGTTCTTATGTGTACCTGTACCTAAATAAGCTTACTGACATAAATAGAAAACGAGGAGAGAAAAGCACAATTAATATCAAGGTACAGTACAAAATATACTTTGATCAAGAAAGAAAGGTTACAGTGCGTTGTTATCAGTCACTTTCAGATAAAATTACCAAAATAATATCAATTGGAACATTGTTGCTGCATTGTCTCTGATTGTTAATTCGATGAGACGTTGAAGAGAACTCAGCTTGCACGTCGTCGTCTGCTTTCAGAAGGTTCCTGAGTCATTTTTTTCACCGCTACTAAGACTGAGTTCCCGGATTCACATAGATATGTGGGGACAAAAGTCACCAGCACTTTGAAGGTACGCTGAGACAAGCGGGAATGAATCTGTGAGTTGTCATTCAAAAATCCACCCCAACTCTTTCAAATTCTTTACTTTTCTCTGACTGGCAGAGATTGTTGATCGATCAGCTCTGGAGAACAGTAACGTGCAAATGCTTGTGCAGTGGAGTATCGATATTCCTCTAGCCAATGACAAAGACCAACTGAGGCAACAGCTGGGCGCGGGCGAACGTCTGTGACAGCCGCCATGCAGACGATGTCCTTGGAATTCCGTTTCGAATTTGAAACATCGATACTCATAGTCCGTCACTTTTATACAAATATTACGAAAATTATACAGAATGTTACAAATGTTATATAGTACAACGAAAATTATTTTGAATATTTCGCTTTTTTTCTCAAATATTCAGAAAATTTTAGTGAATAATTTGGAAATAATATTGCATTTTGGGATTAATAGATTCGCTCCTAGCCATGATTTTTTTTTTACCACTCCTTGGCGATTTCCCCGTGGTTAAAACTCACTGCTCTGCACCCTGCTCTCCTTCCTGCCTCTCACAAGCAGCTTTCAGCATGGCTGGCTCCTTCCTACCCTCGCCTGTAGCCAAGATGGCGAGGAACGAGGAACTTTGTATTACAATATTCCGTCTAAGGAACCAGACACATTATTGACACTTTTTTGCTCGGTAAATCTTTAAATGTAGTTGTTAAGTACTTTACTTTTGATGAGTTCCAAAAGTTTTTTTATTCGCAGAGCCCGGCCTTGGGCCAGGTTCATCTGGTGCTTGCCTGGTCAACCAAGCAGCTACTGCTGGCGGCCCACTACCCCACATACCCGTGACAGTCTGGTTTGAAGATGCTTGTCCAGTTTTCTCTTGAAGACTTCTACACTTGTCCCAATGGTGTTCTAATATCTTCTGGTAAGATACTGAATAGTCTTGGACCACGGAAGTTGATACGGTATTTCCTTATGGTGCCCACGACGCCTCTGCTTTTCAATGGATTATTTTACACTTTCTCCTATAACTTTGTGTTATAAACTAACTTGCGACATAACACAACCCTCTACAATTGATAGAAGGTGCACAGTCCACTAACTGCTTTTGCGACAAAATCTAAAAATCTAATCATTCTATTCAACTATTTGTGTATACACTTTTAAATGCAAATTATGCCAGTACATTACATAGGTTAGTTACATTTGTGATATATCTGTAACATCTATCTATCACTAAGGATAACAACAGTATTATTGCCACATATGCAAGGAAAAAGATAGGATAGATAATGGGAATCTTCAAAACAAGGGATGCCGAGACAATGATGATCCTCTTTAAGTTACTTTTTCTCTCTAGGCTGGAACTCTGCTGTACACTAACTGCCCCATTCAAGGCAGGTGAAATTACAGATCTAGAAAATGTACAGAGAATCTTTATTGAGCATATTAGTTTAGTGAAGCACATTAATTACTGGGAACATCTTAAGTCGCTTGACCTGTACTTTCTGGAATGTGGTCAAGAAGTATACATCATAATTTACACCTTTAAAATCCTAGAGGTACTGGTCCCAAATCTGCACATAGAAATCACTCCTAAAGAAAGCAAAAGACTCAGAAGACGGTGCAGCATCACCATTCTCCTAATGAAAAACAGAGGTGCCGTAAGCACACTAATAAAAAATACAGTAAATATCCAGGGCCCAGGACTGTTCAACAGCCTCCTAGCATACATAAGGGGGATTACCAATAGACCCCCGGCTATCTTCAAGAGGAAACTAGACAGATACCTAAAGTTAGTATTTCAGCTACCGGGCTGTGATTGGATTGCGTGCGGCCAGTAGTAACAACGTGGTTGATCAAGCCCTGATCCACCGGGAAGCCTGGTCGAGGACCGGGCAGTGGGAACATTGATCACCAGAACAACCTCCAGAAACACTTCCTTGTAGCTCGTCCTTGGGCCAGACTTTTCTGTTAACTGGCTGCTCAGGCAAGTTGCTGGTGTTGTTAGTGGTCCGCTGTCTCACATGTCTCACATGTCTCACAGGACCACCCAACCCTAGGGTTGGGTGGTCCTATGGTTTAAAGCGTCATGTGGTTCTCGCTTACCATGAGGCAGGCCAGTACAACATGGGTTCGAATCCTTGACTAGCGCAGTGTTGATATATATATATACATACTTATATATATATATATATATATATATATATATATATATATATATATATATATATATATATATATATATGATGTAGTAAAAAAAATTTGATAAAGAATTCCCCCAAAATGCTGGCGGATGTGTCTATAAGATTCCTTGTAATATTTGCAATAAAGTTTATTACGGTCAAACTGGTAAAAGTCTAGAACTTAGATTAAAACAACATAAATATATCATTAGAACTGGACAAGATTCCAATGCTCTATTTATTCATGTGAGAGATTATAAACATCCAATTGATTTTCAAAAAGTTGAGAAAGTTATATCGAGCAAGTCCATGGTTGACAGGAATATAATTGAATCTTGTTCTATAAAAAGCAGTTTTGAAAATAATATGAATATTTCCTTTGGTTTATATAAACTAGATTCATTTATAATTACTAAAATTTGGGGATACTTTAATAATACATTGGGCAAATAATAAATCTTAATTCTTGGGTAGAGTACTTGGGTTGGGCAAATATTTTGTTAGTGGTATGTCGTGAATGACCTGACTAGTTGGGGCCAGCAGGCCTGCTGCAGTGTTCCTTTCTTATGAGTCGAGTGTCGTCGCACGTCAGGTGTTGCTTTTTGTTGTGGGATGTGATGGTGAGGTGTGGTCTCGACCTTTTATATTCCTTCCTTTGATGTATTGTATTTATAGTTCCTTGATAATGTGAGAAGTCACGAAAGTGCTTGGAATTTCACTATTCTTTCACAGTGGTTGTCTTCCATATTTTGATATCACCTATTTACTGTGATCTTATATATATATATATATATATATATATATATATATATATATATATATATATATATATATATATATATATATATATATAAATGTTGGGAGGGTTAGTGGAGATGTGATGGTTGGAGTTAAACACACTTGTTGGATGGGTAAGGAGGAAGCTGGGAGTGCAGCGTTCACATGCGGCATCATGTGACGTCACACATGCTCGTCACTGAGCCTAGCAAGGGGTCAACTATGTAAAACATATGGATGGTACTATGATACTCAGATAACACACACACACACACACACACACACACACACACTACAGATATAAATCTGCAACATTAACACCCCTCCTGCAGAGTGCAGGCACTGTACATCCTATTTTCAGGACTCAAGTCTAGCCTGCTGGTTTCCCTGAATCTCTTCAGAAATATTACCCTGCTCACACTTCAACAGGACGTCAAGTCCTAAAAACCATTTGCTTCTATCTAACACGCTCACGCATGTTTGCTGGAAGTCCAAGCCCCTAGCACACAAAACCTTCTTTACTCCCTCCCTCCAGCCTTTCCTAGGCCGACCTCTACCCTGCCTTCCTTCCACTACAGATTTATACACTTTTGATGTCATTCTTTTTTGTTCCATCATCTCTACATGTCCGAACCACCTCAACAACCTCTCCTCACCCCTCCGAATAATAGTTTTGGTAATCCTGCACCTCCTCCTAATTTCCAAACTATGAATTCTTTGCATTATATTCACACAACACATTGCCCTCAGACACGACATCTCCACTGCCTCCAGCCTTCTCCTTGTTGCAACATTCACCATCCATGCATCACACCCATACAAGAGTGTTGTTACAACTATACTCCCATACATTTCCCTCTTTGCTTCCATGGACAAAGTGCTTTGTCTCCACATACTCCTCCATGCATCACTCACTTTTTTCCCCTCGTCAGTTCTATGATTCACATCATCTTTCATAGGCCCATCTGTTGACACGTCCACTCCTAAATATCTGAATGCATTCACAGCTCCATACTCTCTCCCTCCAATATGATATCCAATCTTTTTTTTCCTAATATTTTTGTTATCCTCATCACCTTACTCTTGCCTATATTCGCTTTCAATTTTTTTTTTTACATACCTTACCAAACTCATCCTCCAACCTCTACAACTTCTCTTCAGAATCTCCCAGAAGGACAGTGTCATCAGCAAAGAGCAACTGTGACAACTCCCACTATGTGTAAGATTAGTTATCTTTGAAGCCCACACTTCTTGCCAACACTCGAACATTCACTTCTCTTACAACCTCATCTATAAATATATTGAACAACCATGGTGACATCACACATCCTTGTCTAAGGCTTACTTTTACTGGGAAATAATCTCCTTCTCTCCTACATACTTTAACCTGAGCCTCACTATCCTCGTCAAAACCTGTCACTGCTTTCAATAACCTACCTCCTCTTCCATTCATCTGCAACATATGCCACATTACCCCCCCTGTCCACCCTGTCATACGCCTTTTCCAAATCCATAAATGCCGCTAAAACCTCTTTACCCTTATCTGAATAATGTTCACCTATATATTTCACTGTAAACACTTGGTCTACACACCCCCTAGCCTTCTTACAGCCTCCTTGTTCATCTGCTATCCTACTCTCCGTCTTACTCTTAATTCTTTCAATAATAACTCTACCATACACTTTGCCAGGTATACTCAGCAGACTTATTTCCTATAATTACTGCACTATCTTTTGTTCCCTTTGCCTTTTTATACAAAGGAACTATGCATGCTCTCTGCCAATCCCTAGGTACCTTATCCTCGCCCATACATTAATTATATGTGAGCACCAACCACTCCAGAACTACATCACCACCTGCTTATAACATTTCTATCTTTATCCCATCAGTCCTAGCTGCCTTACCCCTTTCATTCTACATATATATATATATATATATATATATATATATATATATATATATATATATATATATATATATATATATATATATATATATATAGATAGATAGATAGATAGATAGATAGATAAATAGATAGATAGATAGATATTTTACTAGGTCTAAGTCTCTCCAGTGTTTTCCGTCCTAATCTTTACTCTAGATATGTTTACATTCTTATCTCTACATATAACTCATAGTGGTTTATGCTCCATCAAACACTTCACTGTTAAAATATTTTATGCTGGTGTTTTAAAGTGTTACGTGAGGGTCGAGGTGAAAGATGGAGTCTTCCTCTTTCCCATCACTTCACATTAATCTAATATTGCTTTTTCTCGTTATTTTAAAGTTTAAAGGGTAACTCCTGCTTAAAACTATTTTTACCTGAATTTTACAGTCAGTCTCCTCACAGTTTTGTATTATGTTTTAGACGACGAGAAGAATAACAGTTCAGAATACCGTGACTGGAACAATATACACATAACCCGCACATAGCAGAATAAAGCTTATGACTATGCTTCGGTCTGACATGGACCATTAACTAGTCACAAAGGACCGATCCAAGTCGAACCGAAACGTCGTCTTAAGTGGTAACTCGTGACCAGCTGTTTAGAAAGTATTCTGAAGATTGAGACACTTATGCAGCATATGGGAATCTTTATTCAGGAAACGTTTCGCCACACAGTGGCTTCATCAGTCCAATACAAAGAGGAAGGCGTAAGGAGAGGAGGAGAATGAGGTAATCAGTCCCTCAACCTGGAGTCGATGTGTTCAGTCCATCAATCTTGTAGAATGTACAGCATAGGGCCGTAGACGTGGCTTATATACTGTAGTGAGGTGACGTGAAGCAGATGGAGGCGGGGTCATAGTGGTACCATCCACTAGTCGAAGTAGGTCTTCGTCCAAAGGTTGAACAAGTGTTGAAGAATTCTTTGTAACAAGACCCCATGATGCTGCCGTGTCTGACAGTTGTGATGAATGGTTTGAAAAACCGACAAGTTGAAGATTGAGACACTTATGCAGCATATGGGAATCTTTATTCAGGAAACGTTTCGCCACACAGTGGCTTCATCAGTCCAATACAAAGAGGAAGGCGTAAGGAGAGGAGGAGAATGAGGTAATCACTACAGTATATAAGCCACGTCTTCGGCCCTATGCTGTACATTCTACAAGATTGATGGACTGAACACATCGACTCCAGGTTGAGGGACTGATTACCTCATTCTCCTCCTCTCCTTACGCCTTCCTCTTTGTATTGGACTGATGAAGCCACTGTGTGGCGAAACGTTTTCCTGAATAAAGATTCCCATATGCTGCATAAGTGTCTCAATCTTCAACTTGTCGGTTTTTCAAACCATTCATCACAACTGTCAGACACGGCAGCATCATGGGGTCTTGTTACAAAGAATTCTTCAACACTTGTTCAACCTTTGGACGAAGACCTACTTCGACTAGTGGATGGTACCACTATGACCCCGCCTCCATCTGCTTCACGTCACCTCACTACAGTATATAAGCCACGTCTACGGCCCTATGCTGTACATTCTACAAGATTGATGGACTGAACACATCGACTCCAGGTTGAGGGACTGATTACCTCATTCTCCTCCTCTCCTTACGCCTTCCTCTTTGTATTGGACTGATGAAGCCACTGTGTGGCGAAACGTTTCCTGAATAAAGATTCCCATATGCTGCATAAGTGTCTCAATCTTCAACTTGTCGGTTTTTCAAACCATTCATCACAAGAAAGTATTCTGTCTGGCCCTGGACACCGGATCTTATTTTCTCCTGTTTTGTGTTAAAAACACGAATGGTAAATTAGACACATGTGCAACTCTTGGGTATCTTTATTAAGGAAACGTTTCGCCACACAGTGGCTTCATCAGTCCATACGTAGGAGAAACTTGAAGAACAGGAGGAGAATGAGGTAATCAGTCCCTCAACCTTGAGTCGATGTGTTCAGTCCATCAATCTTGAATAGATTGATTGGACTGAACACATCGACTCAAGGTTGAGGGACTGATTACCTCATTCTCCTCCTGTTCTTCAAGTTTCTCCTACGTATGGACTGATGAAGCCACTGTGTGGCGAAACGTTTCCTTAATAAAGATACCCAAGAGTTGCACATTTGTCTAATTTACCAACATGTCGGTTCTCTGAACCATTCATCCAAAAAAAAACACGAATATTCACCGAGATTTGCATCAGGAATTGGTGTGTCACATTTCTTGACTTAACTAGCATAATTTTTCTGGCCGTACATAGCTATGAGTAAAGCATAAATACCACGTTACTACACAGCTTCACCAAGCACTTTACGGGTGTAATTTTACACTCAGCTACCCATCCCCACCACAAGACCACAAGCACCTATACAAATATTACATATACCTAGTAATTGTGGATAATAATAATTATAATCGCTACCAAGTGTTCACCCGTAAAGAACTAAGAGGTACTCTTTTTATATCAGAAAAGCTAAATGGAGGGTTAAAGACACAATTGCAGTATTATGCGATCCTTTACTAAAAACGTTTCGCCCACACAGTGGCCTTTATCAAGTAACATACGGGTCAACTTGGGAAGAGATTTTTTAGATTTTACCACCGAAATGGCTGTTTTGTTGTGCGCCCCATATCCATCCTGTGGACGGTATAGCGCAAGAGTATATGGATATACAAAAGGCCTAGGAACTAGGCCCCAAAAGGGTTAACAGGTTAGGTTAGGTAAGGTTCGTCAGGAAATAGGGCTAGTGTTTCCTGACGCGGGTCTTAGTCATTTGATGATCCACCGTTGGAGCTTTTGATTATCTGGCCGAGGCCTTCCGCTGGCTTACCGGTCCACGTCTTAACAGGAAAACATCTGGATGTATATCTGCATTTCACTTTTCTGTTAAAAGCAAATTTAGGAAATTTGCTTAATATATCTAGTATTTTATTTTCATTAAAAAGATATCTTCACATGTCACATAAGTTATTATATTATCTCTATATTCCTCAGTAAGTAGACAATTAAGCATAGTGTGCAAGATAATGACCATAGGGTTGGCCACATACTTTGCATTTCGTTTGATCATCGTGTGTGTGTCTCCCAAACTGCCAGAAGTACTTGTAACCAAGCCTAAGTCTGGCCACTACAACATCAGTCAGTTTGTTCACATTGCAAGTTGCTCCAAAAACGTACTTATCTACGTTCATGTTATCAAAGTGTGTTATAGATCCACTCAGACTTCTAATTGTATTCCTGTAACATTCAGTTTCATTATTTAGTTCTCTCCTAATATTATTCCTAATGCTAGACACGGACACACTGAAGTTATATTCTGCAGTATCCGTCAGAGTACTTTTATTGGCTAACATATCATCTTTATCGTGAAGGAGTAAGCCATTGTGTGATGGAATCCATAACAATTGTGCGTTAATTCTTTTTTCCCGGTTTTAGTATCTATACCTGGCTTCTGAAACCACTTGCGAAGAAACTTCTTCATCGCTATCCCACATAAGAGCATAGGAATGGAAGAACACTGCAGAAGGTCTGCTCACAAACTTATCCATTCTCCCTTCCAAGCTACCCAAGATTTTACACTCTATAACCCCACTCGGTACATCATCAGATGCAGCATTCTCCACCTGACCTCAGCATTCTGAACCTGACTATAAATACTCGCGTACCTTCCACCCCAGGTAGATCTGTTTATGACTTGAAAAAGCCCACTGTGTTGGGCGAAACGTTGTCAATAAAGGATCACATTATACTGCATATGTGTTTATATTTCCACCTGGCTTCTCCAATGATCATGTTGTTAGAATCCTTATATGAGTCAAGAGCATTCAGTGATGATATAGAATCAGTAATGATAGTCAAGCTCAGTATCATAAGTTACTTCTAGTGCCATTAGGATGGCACATGTGTCTTAGCAAAGTTCCCAACGTTCTTAACTAGGGAGGTGGCAACAAGAGCAGACCCAAGCCAGGAAGGGTCCTGGCCCATGTCTTCTCAATTTGGTGATCCGGCAGTGGCTCCCAAAAGAATGTCCGAGTTGGTACAAGTGGTGTACCGTTTACAGCCCTAAGGCGAGGGCAGCCCTATGACAAAGGCAAGGTGAGCCGTCTTTGTGTCAAGTGGAGCACCGCTCACAGCCCTATAGCAGGGGCAACCCTATGACAAAAGCACGGTGAGCAGTCTTCGAGTCAAGTGGAGTACCGTTTATTGGAGAAAGAATGTGTGAGCACAGTGACGTGAAGAGTCAGGTGAAGAATGTTGAAGCTGAATTCTTGGGAATACTAATGACGGGTTGAACAACTGCATGGCTGCAAGGAGGTTAGATTCCAGAGATGCCTAGCTTGGGCCAGTAGGCCTGCTGCAGTGTTCTTACATGCTCTAACCTGTTACTATGTGGGATGACGATCGCAACGTTTCCTGGCATGAGGCTCAGCTACATCTGAGAAGCCTTTGCTCTGGTTGAAGCTGTTTTAGCACGCTGATTAGTGTTGATTCCAGAATCCTACGTTTTGAAGTATCTTCTTCTTTGACAGTGATTCGTGCGCCATTGTAAATGATCAGGAGGTTATGGGAGTTTTTGTGTGAAACATAGGCGTTGTTCAAGTGGCCCATTCTGTTGGCATGTGTTCAAAGAGATACACTTCGGTCCTGGGACCTTGATCACTTCTAACATCAAAGTCCCAGGACCCGAACGTTTTCTTGTATGTCCTAGTGTTTGCTTACGTGTATTTCTAAACCAGTTTATTGGTATTAATTACCAAGGTTCATACCATACTGTGTGTGTGTGTGAATGTGTGTGTAAGTCTTTTAATATTTCTCCCTTGTATATTTGGTCACAGTCGTTGCAAGGGATTGTGTATATCCCTACTCTGATTTCGACTTGGTGTCCATTAATGTAGTGGAATTTGGTGTTGCAGAGTATATTGGAGAAGTGTTTAATAATAGAATTGTTAGGAAAAACTATGTATCTCGTTTCGGTTAAGTGTTGTCTAGGTGATTTGTAAATGTGCGCACAAAACCGGCAGTGTCAGATGAAATGACGAGGTTAGTGAAGTTTAGAAAAGATTAGCTTTAAGAAAGAGCATTCTTCCTTAAGGAATCCACTACTGCAGCTGCGGAGAACACGAAGGATGAAGCCTAAGATGACGCCAGGTTCATTTCTGGTCGGTATGTTTGTGGTAGATCTTGAAATGTAGTTCATGATCAAATTTACCGAACATTGAGGAAAGGTGGACTGACATCGACTTCCTCATGACTCAAGAAATCGTAATGACACGATTGCAAACAAACCATACCCCCGGCCGGGATTGAACCCGCGGTCATAGAGTCTCAAAACTCCAGCCCGTCGCGTTAGCCACTAGACCAGCTAGCCACAATAAGATTCATCCAACTAGGTATATTTCTACACCATAGGAAGGTTAGCACAGGCACCACTTAATCTTATTGTGGCTAGCTGGTCTAGTGGCTAACGCGACGGGCTGGAGTTTTGAGACTCTATGACCGCGGGTTCAATCCCGGCCGGGGGTATGGTTTGATCGACTTACTCGTCGAATGTGAACTTGATAGAGGAGCTCGACCTGGATGAGCCTGTGTTGGAGCCGATAGACAGAATCTTTTAGGAGTTACGATGAGAATGTCATCAACATTACGCAGCCAGGAAACCGAAAAGGTGTAGTGGAAAATCGCTCGGTTTGAAAATGTTCCGTGTATAGGTTCGCCAGAATTGCATTTAATGGTGAACCCATTGGTAGATCACTTTATACCGAATTTGTCTTCATCTCATGTCGGTATTTTAAGCGATTTTTCTCCAAAGCTGAAGAAAGATAATCTCTTACCTTCAAAGATTCTCGTGTTCTGTAGAGTTTTATTGTAGAGTTATATTGTAGAGTTATATTGCCAAGACCAACGACCACAGGCTCTAACAGTGACCATAGACTCTAACAGTGACCACAGACTTTAACAGTGACCATAGACTCTAACAGTGACCATAGATTCTAACAATGACCACAGATTCTAACAATGACCACAGACTCTAACAATGACCACAGACTCTAACAGTGACCACAGACTCTAACAGTGACCTCAGATTCTAACAATGACCACAGACTCTAACAATGACCACAGACTCTAACAGTGACCACAGACTCTAACAATGACCACAGATTCTAACAGTGACCACAGACTCTAACAATGACCACAGATTCTAACAGTGACCACAGACTCTAACAGTGACCACAGATTCTAACAGTGACCACAGACTCTAACAATGACCACAGACTCTAACAGTGACCACAGACTCTAACAGTGACCACAGATTCTAACAATGACCACAGACTCTAACAGTGACCACAGACTCTAACAGTGACCACAGATTCTAACAATGACCACAGACTCTAACAATGATCACAGATTCTAACAATGACCATAGACTCTAACAATGACCTTAGATTTTAACAGTGACCGCAGACTCTAACAGTGACCACAGATTCTAACAGTGACCACAGACTCTAACAGTGACCACAGACTCTAACAGTGACCACAGATTCTAAAAATGACCACAGACTCTAACAATGACCACAGATTCTAACAGTGACCACAGACTCTAACAATGACCACAGATTCTAACAGTGACCGCAGACTCTAACAGTGACCACAGATTCTAACAGTGACCACAGACTCTAACAATGACCACAGACTCTAACAGTGACCACAGGCTCTAACAATGACCACAGATTCTAACGACATCGTTTAATAACTCTTCCTCCATGATGATAAGACTTGCCCCATTCCACATCGTTTCACCGGCACTGCTAACTTCAGATGAGCAAGACACATTTGCAATAGTTAACTTTGTATTTCAGTCGGATTTATGTTCACAGAAGCGAGGTGTGTATGTCCCTTCACGACACAGACTCCAGCTTTGGCTTCAACTAGACTAGTAGGTTTCTTGATAGTTAAGTCCCTAATGGAACCACGAGTAGCAGTGTCTACTCTTAAAACTGTACTTAGAGAAGGTACTAAGAATACTGTTTTGTATAAACAGTTTAGACACCCGACAAGTTGATAAATATTTATCAACTAAAAAATGGTGAGGGAGGATATGTATAATGTAAAGCGGTACACAAAACCGAATAATTGATGAATAATTTACACATCCAGCACTATGTTGCAGATGTTTCGGAAATAAACATACGAGAATGTTGCACACGTATCTCACTCACCAGGATGGCACATCCTTCCCGAGACTCCCATAATAAAGTTGCCTAACATGACCCCTGGCTTACCCAGGCATGGACTAACATCCCAGTCTAAGAGTACATTCTCGTTAGCTAAGCAAGAGCAGCGTCGACACTTGGTAATCCTGACTCAGTGAACAGTAATTGCCAGGATTACTCTACCACCTCCCTAACAAGACCCTGGTAATCCCACACAGCGTAGTGGTAACACTGGTGGTGTCAGGGTAATCCCCCACAGAGTAGGTGGGCAATATAGATAGTTTCACGAGGTGACGGTGCAGGCCACAGCCGCCCACATTGTTTCACGAGGTGACGGTGCAGGCCACAGTCGCCCACATTGTTTCACGAGGTGACGGTGCAGGCCACAGCCGCCCACATTGTTTCACGAGGTGACGGTGCAGGCCACAGCCGCCCACATTGTTTCACGAGGTGACGGTGCAGGCCACAGCCGCCCACATTGTTTCAGGAGGTGACGGTGCAGGCCACAGCCGCCCACATTGTTTCACGAGGTGACGGTGCAGGCCACAGCCTCCCACATTGTTTCTAAGGAGAGAAACATTATAAAGTCCTACGCAGAGTGAAGCGCGACTTGAAAAAGCTCTAAAGGGAGCGAAATATGACATGATAAAGCTCTATACTGAGTGACATATGACATGATAAAGCTCTATATTGAGTGAAATATGACTTGAAAAAGCTCTATACTGAGTGAAATATGACATGATAAAGCTCTACACAGAACTAAGCATGAGTTGATGAAGCTCTGCACAGAGTGAAACATGACTGAATAAAGTGTGAAATATGACTAAATAAAGCTTTATACAGAGTGAAACATAACTTGATAAAGCTCTACACACAGGGGAACATGATTGGATAAAGCCTTACACAGAATGAAACATGACCTGATAAGGCTCTACACAGTGAAACATGACCCGATAAGGCTCTACACAGAGTGAAACATGACCTGATAAGGCTCTACACAGAGTGAAACATGACCTGATAAGGCTCTACACAGAGTGAAACATGACCTGATTAGGCTCTACACAGAGTGAAACATGACCTGATAAGGCTCTACACAGAGTGAAACATGACCTGATAAGGCTCTACACAGAGTGAAACATGACCTGATAAGGCTCTACACAGAGCGAAACATGACCTGATGAAGCTCTACACAGAGCGAAACATGACCTGATAAGACTCTACACAGAGTGAAACATGACCTGATAAGGCTCTACACAGAGCGAAACATGACCTGATAAGGCTCTACACAGAGTGAAACATGACCTGATAAGGCTCTACACAGAGTGAAACATGACCTGATAAGGCTCTACACAAAGTGAAACATGACCTGATAAGGCTCTACACAGAGCGAAACATGACCTGATAAAGCTCTACACAGAGCGAAACATGATCTGATAAGACTCTACACAGAGCGAAACATGACCTGACAAGACTCTACACAGAGCTAACATGACCTGAAAAGACTCTACACAGAGCTAAACATGACCTGATAAGGCTCTACACAGAGTGAAACATGACCTGATAAGACTCTACACAGAGCGAAACATGACCTGATAAGGCTCTACACAGAGCGAAACATGACCTGATAAGGCTCTACACAGAGTGAAACATGACCTGATAAGGCTCTACACAGAGTGAAACATGACCTGATAAGGCTCTACACAGAGCGAAACATGACCTGATAAGGCTCTACACAGAGTGAAACATGACCTGATAAGGCTCTACACAGAGTGAAACATGACCTGATAAGGCTCTACACAGAGTGAAACATGACCTGATAAGGCTCTACACAGAGTGAAACATGACCTGATAAGGCTCTACACAGAGTGAAACATGACCTGATTAGGCTCTACACAGAGTGAAACATGACCTGATAAGGCTCTACACAGAGTGAAACATGACCTGATAAGGCTCTGCACAGAGTGAAACATGACCTGATCAAGCTCTACACAGAGCGAAACATGACCTGATAAAGCTCTACACAGAGCGAAACATGACCTGATAAAGCTCTACACAGAGTGAAACATGACCTGATAAGACTCTACACAGAGCGAAACATGACCTGATAAAGCTCTACACAGAGCGAAACATGACCTGATAAGACTCTACACAGAGCGAAACATGACCTGATAAGGCTCTACACAGAGCGAAACATGACCTGATAAGGCTCTACACAGAGCGAAACATGACCTGATAAGGCTCTACACAGAGCGAAACATGATCTGATAAGACTCTACACAGAGCGAAAAATGACCTGACAAGACTCTACACAGAGCTAACATGACCTGATAAAGCTCTACACAGAGCGAAACATGACCTGATAAGGCTCTACACAGAGTGAAACATGACCTGATAAGACTCTACACAGAGCGAAACATGACCTGATAAGGCTCTACACAGAGCGAAACATGACCTGATAAGGCTCTACACAGAGTGAAACATGACATGATAAGGCTCTACACAGAGCGAAACATGACATGATAAGGCTCTACACAGAGCAAAACATGACCTGATAAGGCTCTACACAGAGCAAAACATGACCTGATAAGGCTCTACACAGAGTGAAACATGACATGATAAGGCTCTACACAGAGTGAAACATGACATGATAAGGCTCTACACAGAGCGAAACATGACTATAAGGCTCTACACAGAGCGAAACATGACCTGATAAGACTCTACACAGAGCGAAACATGATCTGATAAGACTCTACACAGAGCAAAACATGACCTGATAAGACTCTACACAGAGCATAACATGATCTGATAAGGCTCTACACAGAGCGTAACATGATCTGATAAGGCTCTACACAGAGCGAAACATGACCTGATAAGGCTCTACACAGAGCATAACAAGATCTGATAAGGCTCTACACAGAGCGTAACATGATCTGATAAGGCTCTACACAGAGCGAAACATGACCTGATAAGACTCTACACAGAGCGAAACATGACATGATAAGGCTCTACACAGAGCGTAACATGATCTGATAAGGCTCTACACAGAGCGTAACATGATCTGATAAGACTCTACACAGAGCGTAACATGATCTGATAAGGCTCTACACAGAGCGTAACATGATCTGATAAGGCTCTACACAGAGCGTAACATGATCTGATAAGGCTCTACACAGAGCGTAACATGATCTGATAAGGCTCTACACAGAGCGTAACATGATCTGATAAGGCTCTACACAGAGCGTAACATGATCTGATAAGGCTCTACACAGAGCGTAACATGATCTGATAAGGCTCTACACAGAGCGTAACATGATCTGATAAGGCTCTACACAGAGCGTAACATGATCTGATAAGGCTCTACACAGAGCGTAACATGATCTGATAAGGCTCTACACAGAGCGTAACATGATCTGATAAGGCTCTACACAGAGCGTAACATGATCTGATAAGGCTCTACACAGAGCGTAACATGATCTGATAAGACTCTACACAGAGCGTAACATGATCTGATAAGGCTCTACACAGAGCGAAACATGACATGATAAGGCTCTACACAGAGCAAAACGTGACCTGATAAGGCTCTACACAGAGCGAAACATGACCTGATAAGGCTCTACACAGAGTGAAACATGATCTGATAAGACTCTACACAGAGCGTAACATGATCTGATAAGACTCTACACTGAGTGAAACATGACTTGATAAAACTCTGCACAGAATGAAACTTGATTAAATAAAACTCTACACAGAGCAAAACATGTTAAAGCTCTACAGAGTGAAACATGACTTGATAAAGCTCTACATTCAACATGCAATTCTGTGGCCTCTTCAGTGTCTTCTGTTGATCAGCCAGGCTGTGATGGCCATGTAAGCGTAGGTAGGTAAACGAGGTCTTCACAAAAGTTCATTGTGACCTCTGTAATGCCGTCTTACTGTGCTACCAGTTGCAAGACAGAGAACACCAACAACCTGGTTGACCATTAAGGTGTAGGCCTGGCCTCAGGCAGCAGAGTCAGAGGTAGAGGAACCCTGGAAACTGGCATTAATATGTCACTGACATGGCACTGGCATAGCACTGCTTTGGCACTGGCATGACACTGCTTTGGCACTGGCATGGCATTGACATTGCCATTGCATATCACTGGTGTATCATTGGCATGTCACTGGCATGGCACTTGCATGGTATTGGTGTGGCAAGGCATGTCAATGATATGGTATGATGTGGCACTGACATGGCACTGATGTGGCATTGCTTTGTCACTGGCATGGCACTGGTTTGTCACTGGCCTGTCACTGACATGGCACTTGCATGGCACTGGTGTAGAACCGGCATTCCACTGACATGTCACAGGTATAGCACTGGTGTGGCACTGACATGTCACTGGAATAGCACTGGCATTGCACTGGTGTGACACTAACATAGCACTGGTATGGTACTGACGTTTACTCCATAACAGTGCCAGACTAGCAGTGACAAGAAGGCGTTTTTCTACACTTAACTGGTATTCAGCACTCGATAATTACAACCGTTCCCCTCCCCTTTCCTTACCTCTCTCTCTCTCTCTCTCTCTCTCTCTCTCTCTCTCTCTCTCTCTCTCTCTCTCTCTCTCTCTCTCTCTCTCTCTCTCTCTCTCTCTCTCTCTCTCTCTCTGTTTCTCTCTCTCTTTCTCTCTCTGCCTGTTCCTACCTTCTTCCTCCTGTATTACTGAGCCACGAAGCTTCATGGCTCTGTGGTACAGCGTTGATCCTGCTAACACCTGGACCACGGTTCGATTCCCTGTTCATTCATCGGTTTATTAGCTGACAGTCGTTCATTACGACTATATTGACTCTAGATTATAGAGCTTACAGACTGTATGCCTTAGAAGGAGTGAGAGAAGACCTGTTGCTTGAAAGATTCTTGTTTTGTGGGAGACACGAGGATCATAGTTAGTGCCGCTGATACACACGAGTCACATAGGTGCTGTCGGTAAAATCTTCCTGTCGTAAGCTTCGTGGCTCAGTGGCACAGCGCTGGGCTTGCTGCAGGCCACGATCACAGTCTGAGTCTCCCTTCATTTTTCTGTTTATTCATATAACTGTAATAATGTTGGTAGAATCACCGACACTATGATAGCTAAAAGGACAGAGGTGCAAGTAATACGACATTTTATTGTGGCAACGTTTTGCTGTTCAGAAGGTTTGTCAACGGCTTTGACAAAACTCCTGGAGAGCGAAACGTTCACACAATGAATTGTCACATTAGTTGCACTTGTGTCCTTTCACCTAACATATTCATATAACTATAAGCTATGTTGATGTCAACATGATCCGTATAACAGGGCATGAGATGAGTACCATTCTTAACGAAGGTAAAGCAACTTGTAATCAATAAGGCCTCGTCATATCTTTATCTAAAATAAAGATATTGACAAACAGCATGCCCCACCCATCTGTTTTCAGGGTGACAACATCGGCTTTGTAAAATCTTACAGATATTTTGGTATAGACGCATCCGTCAATATATCCGTCATACCACTACTAAATAAAAAATACTAAGATAGGCTAAATACTCTCACAGCCGTTGCTGGCTGCAACCCCAACCATGCGACGCTATGGTGTTAATGTTGATGCAACCCCAGCCATGCGACGCCTGTGCGTTGCTGCTGGCAACCCCAAGCCATGCGACGCATGGTGTTAATGCGCTATGCAAAACCATGCGACGCTATGGTGTTAATGTTGATGGCTGCAACCCCAGCCCATCGACGCATGTGTTAAGGCTGGCCTACTGCCATGCGACGCTGGTGTTAATGTTGCTGGCTGCAACCCCAAGCCATGCGACGCTATGGTGTTAATGTTGCTGGCTGCAACCCCAGCCATGCGACGCTATGGTGTTAATGTTGCTGGCCTAAGCCAGCCCCGACGCCTATGGTGTTTGTTGTCGCAACGACCATCGACTATGGTGTTAATGTTGCTGGCTGCAACCCCAACCATGCCCCGACGCCTGGTGTTATGTTGCTGGCTGCACCCCAACCATGCTACGCTATGGTGTTAATGTTGCTGGCTGCAACCTCCCAATGTGACGCTATGGTGTTAATGTTGCTGGCTGCAACCCCAACCATGCGACGCTATGGTGTTAATGTTGCTGGCTGCAACCCCAACCATGCGACGCTATGGTGTTAATGTTGCTGGCTGCAACCCCAACCATGCAACGCTATGGTATTAATGTTGCTGGCTGCAACCCCAACCATGCGACGCTATGGTATTAATGTTCTGGCTGCAACCCCAACCATGCGACGCTATGGTGTTAATGTTGCTGGCTGCAACCCCAACCATGCGACGCTATGGTGTTAATGTTGCTGGCTGCAACCCCAACCATGCAACGCTATGGTGTTAATGTTCTGGCTGCAACCCCAACCATGCGACGCTATGGTGTTAATGTTGCTGGCTGCAACCCCAACCATGCGACGCTATGGTATTAATGTTCTGGCTGCAACCCCAACCATGCGACGCTATGGTGTTAATGTTGCTGGCTGCAACCCCAACCATGCGACGCTATGGTATTAATGTTGCTGGCTGCAACCCCAACCATGCAACGCTATGGTGTTAATGTTCTGGCTGCAACCCCAACCATGCGACGCTATGATGTTAATGTTGCTGGCTGCAACCCCAACCATGCCCCGAACCGCTATGGTATTAATGTTCGGTGCAACCCCAACCATGACGCTGGTATGGTTAAGTTCGGCACCCCAACCATTGCAACGCAATGGTTATTCAATCTGGCTGCAACCCCAACCATGCGACGCTATGGTGTTAATGTTGCTGGCTGCAACCACAACCATGCGAACGCTAATGGTAGTTCTGGCTGCAACCCCAACCATTGCGACGCTATGGTGTTAATGTTGTTCTGCAACCCCAACCATGCGACGCTATGGTGTTAATGTTGCTGGCTGCAACCAACAATGCCAACGCTGTTGCGTTAATGTTCTGGCTGTAACCCCAACCGACGCTTAATGGTTGTTTGTTGCTGGCTGCAACCCCAAGCCATGCGACGCTGGTGGTTAATGTTGTGGCTGAACCCCAACCATGCGACGCTATGGTTGTTAATGTTGCTGGCTGCAACCCCAACCATGCGACGCTATGGTGTTAATGTTGCTGGTTGCAACCCCAAGCTGCAATTTGTTAATGTTGCTGGTGCAACCAATGCAACGCTATGGTGTTAATGTTCTGGCTGCAACCCCAACCATGCGACGCTATGGTGTTAATGTTGCTGGCTGCAACCCCAACCATGCGACGCTATGATGTTAATGTTGCTGGCTGCAACCCCAACCAAGCAACGCTATGGTGTTAATGTTCTGGCTGCAACCCCAACCATGCGACGCTATGGTGTTAATGTTGTTGGCTGCAACTCCAACCATGCGACGCTATTGTGTTAATGTTGCTGGCTGCAACCCCAACCATGCGACGCTATGGTGTTAATGTTGCTGGCTGCAACCCCAACCATGCGACGCTATGGTGTTAATGTTGCTGGCTGCAACCCCAACCATGCGACGCTATGGTGTTAATGTTGCTGGCTGCAACCCCAACCATGCGAACCCCATGCGACGCTATGGTATTAATGTTCTGGCTGCAACCCCAACCATGCGACGCTATGGTGTTAATGTTGTTGGCTGCAACCCCAACCATGCGACGCTATGGTGTTAATGTTGCTGGCTGCAACCCCAACCATGCAACGCTATGGTGTTAATGTTCTGGCTGCAACCCCAACCATGCGACGCTATGGGTTTAATGTTGCTGGCTGCAACCCCTAACCATGCGACGCTATGGTGTTAATGTTGCTGGCTGCAACCCCAACCATGCGACGCTATGGTGTTAATGTTGCTGGCTGCAACCCCCAACCATGCGACGCTATGGTGTTAATGTTGCTGGCTGCAACCCCAACCATGCGACGCTATGGTGTTAATGTTGCTGGCTGCAACCCCAACCATGCGACGCTATGGTGTTAATGTTGCTGGCTGCAACCCCAACCATGCGACGCTATGGTGTTAATGTTGCTGGCTGCAACCCCAACCATGCGACGCTATGGTGTTAATGTTGCTGGCTGCAACCCCAACCATGCGACGCTATGGTGTTAATTTTGCTGGCTGCAACCCCAACCATGCAACGCTATGGTATTAATGTTCTGGCTGCAACCCCAACCATGCGACGCTATGGTGTTAATGTTGTTGGCTGCAACCCCAACCATGCGACGCTATGGTGTTAATGTTGCTGGCTGCAACCCCAACCATGCAACGCTATGGTGTTAATGTTCTGGCTGCAACCCCAACCATGCGACGCTATGGTGTTAATGTTGCTGGCTGCAACCCCAACCATGCGACGCTATGATGTTAATGTTGCTAGCTGCAACCCCAACCATGCAACGCTATGGTGTTAATGTTCTGGCTGCAACCCCAACCATGCGACGCTATGGTGTTAATGTTGTTGGCTGCAACCCCAACCATGCGACGCTATGGTGTTAATGTTGCTGGTGCAACCCCCAACCATGCGACGCTATGGTGTTAATGTTGCTGGCTGCAACCCCAACCATGCGACGCTATGGTGTTAATGTTGCTGGCTGCAACCCCAACCATGCGACGCTATGGTGTTAATGTTGCTGGCTGCAACCCCAACCATGCGACGCTATGGTGTTAATGTTGCTGGCTGCAACCCCAACCATGCGACGCTATGGTGTTAATGTTGGTGGCTGCAACCCCAACTATGCGACGCTATGGTGTTAATGTTGCTGGCTGCAACCCCAACCATGCGACGCTATGGTCTTAATGTTGCTGGCTGCAACCGCAACCATGCGACGCTATGGTGTTAATGTTGCTGGCTACAACCCCAACCATGTAACGCTATGGTGTTAATGTTGCTGGCTACAACCCCAACCATGCGACGCTATGGTGTTAATGTTGCTGGCTACAACCCCAACCATGCAACGCTACGGTGTTAATGTTGCTTGCTACAAACCCAACCATGCAACACTATGGTGTTAATGTTGCTGGCTGCAACCCCAACCATGCGACGCTATGGTCTTAATGTTGCTGGCCGCAACCCCAACCATGCGACGCCATGGTCTTAATGTTGCTGGCTGCAACCCCAACCATGCGACGCTATGGTGTTAATGTTGCTGGCTACAACCCCAACCATGCAACGCTATGGTGTTAATGTTGCTGGCTACAACCCCAACCATGCAACGCTATGGTGTTAATGTTGCTGGCTACAACCCCAACCATGCAACGCTATGGTGTTAATGTTGCTGGCTGCAACCCCAACCATGCGACGCTATGGTGTTAATGTTGCTGGCTGCAACCCCAACCATGCGACGCTATGGTGTTAATGTTGCTGGCTGCAACCCCAACCATGCGACGCTATGGTCTTAATGTTGCTGGCTGCAACCGCAACCATGCGACGCTATGGTGTTAATGTTGCTGGCTACAACCCCAACCATGTAACGCTATGGTGTTAATGTTGCTGGCTACAACCCCAACCATGCGACGCTATGGTGTTAATGTTGCTGGCTACAACCCCAACCATGCAACGCTATGGTGTTAATGTTGCTTGCTACAACCCCAACCATGCAACACTATGGTGTTAATGTTGCTGGCTGCAACCCCAACCATGCGACGCTATGGTGTTAATGTTGCTGGCTGCAACCCCAAACATGCAACGCTATGGTCTTAATGTTGCTGGCTGCAACCCCAACCAAGCGACGCTATGGTCATAATGTTGCTGGCTGCAACCCCAACCATGCGACGCTATGGTGTTAATGTTGCTGGCTACAACCCCAACCATGCAACGCTATGGTGTTAATGTTGCTGGCTACAACCCCAACCGTGCAACGCTATGGTGTTAATATTGCTGGCTACAACCCCAACCATGTAACGCTATGGTGTTAATGTTGCTGGCTACAACCCCAACCATGCAACGCTATGGTGTTAATATTGCTAGCTACAACCCCAACCATGTAACGCTATGGTGTTAATGTTGCTGGATACAACCCCAACCATGCGACGCTATGGTGTTAATATTGCTGGCTACAACCCCAACCATGCAACACTATGGTGTTAATATTGCTAGCTACAACCCCAACCATGCAACGCTATGGTGTTAATATTGCTGGCTACAACCCCAACCATGCAACACTATGGTGTTAATATTGCTGGCTACAACCCCAACCATGCAACACTATGGTGTTAATATTGCTGGCTACAACCCCAACCATGCGTCGCTATGGTGTTAATGTTGCTGGCTACAACCCCAACCATGTAACGCTATGGTGTTAATGTTGCTGGCTACAACCCCAAACATGCAACACTATGGTGTTAATGTTGCTGGCTACAACCCCAACCATGCGACGCTATGGTGTTAATGTTGCTGGCTACAACCCCAACCATGTAACGCTATGGTGTTAATGTTGCTGGCTACAACCCCAACCATGTAACGCTATGGTGTTAATGTTGCTGGCCACAACCCCAACCATGCGACGCTATGGTGTTAATGTTGCTGGCTACAACCCCAACCATGTAACGCTATGGTGTTAATGTTGCTGGCCACAACCCCAAACATGCAACACTATGGTGTTAATGTTGCTGGCTACAACCCCAACCATGCAACGATATGGTGTTAATGTTGCTGGCTATGACCCCAACCATTCAACGCTATGGTGTTAATGTTGCTGGCTACAACCCCAACCGTGCGACGCTATGGTGTTAATGTTGCTGGCTACAACCCCAACCATGCGACGCTATGGTGCTAATGTTGCTGGCTACAACCCCAACCATGCGACACTATGGTGTTAATGTTGCTGGCTACAACCCCAACCATGCGACGATATGGTGTTAATGTTGCTGGCTACAACCCCAACCATGCGACGCTATGGTGTTAATGTTGCTGGCTACAACCCCAACCATGCAACGCTATGGTGTTAATGTTGCTGGCTGCAACCCCAACCATGCAACACTATGGTGTTAATGTTGCTGGCTGCAACCCCAACCATGCGACGCTATGGTGTTAATGTTGCTGGCTGCAACCCCAACCATGCGACGCTATGGTCTTAATGTTGCTGGCTGCAAACCCAACCATGCGACGCTATGGTCTTAATGTTGCTGGCTGCAAACCCAACCATGCGACGCTATGGTGTTAATGTTGCTGGCAACAACCCCAACCATGCAACGCTATGGTGTTAATGTTGCTGGCCACAACCCCAACGATGCGACGCTATGGTGTTAATGTTGCTGGCTGCAACCCCAACCATGCGACGCTATGGTGTTAATGTTGCTGGCTGCAACCCCAACCATGCGACGCTATGGTCTTAATGTTGCTGGCTGCAACCCCAACCATACGACACTATGGTGTTAATGTTGCTGGTTACAACCCCAACCATGCGACGATATGGTGTTAATGTTGCTGGCTACAACCCCAACCATGCGACGCTATGGTGTTAATGTTTCTGGCTACAACCCCAAGCATGCAACGCTATGGTGTTAATGTTGCTGGCTGCAACCCCAACCATGCAACACTATGGTGTTAATGTTGCTGGCTGCAACCCCAACCATGCAACGCTATGGTGTTAATGTTGCTGGCTGCAACCCCAACCATGCGACGCTATGGTCTTAATGTTGCTGGCTGCAACCCCAACCATGCGACGCTATGATCTTAATGTTGCTGGCTGCAACCCCAACCATGCGACGCTATGGTGTTAATGTTGCTGGCTACAACCGCAACCATGCAACGCTATGGTGTTAATGTTGCTGGCCACAACCCCAACCATGCGACGCTATGGTGTTAATGTTGCTGGCTGCAACCCCAAGCATGCGACGCTATGGTGTTAATGTTGCTGGCTGCAACCCCAACCATGCGACGCTATGGTCTTAATGTTGCTGGCTGCAACCCCAACCATGCGACGCTATGGTCTTAATGTTGCTGGCTGCAACCCCAACCATGCGACGCTATGGTGTTAATGTTGCTGGCTACAACCCCAACCATGCAACGCTATGGTGTTAATGTTGCTGGCCACAACCCTAACCATGCGACGCTATGGTGTTAATGTTGCTGGCTGCAACCCCAACCATGCAACGCTATGGTGTTAATGTTGCTGGCTACAACCCCAACCATGCGACGCTATGGTGCTAATGTTGCTGGCTAAAACCCCAACCATGCGACACTATGGTGTTAATGTTGCTGGCTACAACCCCAACCATGCGACGATATGGTGTTAATGTTGCTGGCTACAACCCCAACCATGCGACGCTATTGTGTTAATGTTTCTGGCTACAACCCCAACCATGCAACGCTATGGTGTTAATGCTGCTGGCTGCAACCCCAACCATGCAACGCTATGGTGTTAATGTTGCTGGCTGCAACCCCAACCATGCGACGCTATGGTGTTAATGTTGCTGGCTACAACCCCAACCATGCGACGCTATGGTGTTAATGTTGCTGGCTACAACCCCAAC
>NC_091305.1:36696880-36764380 GCF_038502225.1 Cherax quadricarinatus
AAGACAGCAGCGAGTAATGGTACGTTGAGAGGTGTCAGAGTGGGCACCTGTGACCAGCGGGGTCCCACAGGGTTCAGTCCTAGGACGAGTGCTGTTTCTGGTATTTGTGAACGACATGACGGAAGGAATAGACTCCGAGGTGTCCCTGCTTGCAGATGACGTGAAGTTGATGAGAAGAATTCATTCGATCGATGACCAGGCAGAACTACAAAGGGATCTGGACAGGCTGCAGACCTGGTCCAGAAATTGGCTCCTGGAGTTCAATCCCACCAAGTGCAAAGTCATGAAGATAAGGAAAAGGGCAAAGAAGACCACAGACGGAGTACAGTCTAGGGGGCCAGAGACTACAAACCTCACTCAAGGAAAAAGATCTTGGGGTGAGTATAACACCAGGCACATCTCCTGAAGCGCACATCACCCAAATAACTGCTGCAGCATAAGGGCGCCTGGCAAACCTCAGAACAGCATTCCGACATCTTAATAAGGAATCGTTCAGGACCCTGTACACCGTGTACGTTAGGCCCATATTGGAGTATGCGGCACCAGTTTGGAACCCACACCTAGCCAAGCACGTAAAGAAACTAGAGAAAGTGCAAAGGTTTGCAACAAGACTAGTCCCAGAGCTAAGAGGTATGTCCTACGAGGAGAGGTTAAGGTAAATCAACCTGACGACACTGGAGGACAGGAGAGATAGGGGGGGGGACATAATAACGACTTACAAAATGCTGAGAGGAATTGACAAGGTGGACAAAGACAGGATGTTCCAGTGATTGGACACAACAACACGGGGACACAGTTGGAAGCTGAAGACACAGATGAATCACAGGGATGTTAGGAAGTATTTCTTCAGTCACAGAGTTCTCAGTAGTAGTAACCAGTTACCAGTAACCAGTGTACCAGTAGATGACTCACTACCAACCGTCTCTGCCTGAGTCACTGTCTGTATTCATATTGTGCTGACCACAGCAGTATTCAAAGACCCCCTCACATATGGGTACTGTGGGCGGTCAGTTATACGAGAGTGAGCAAGGAGGCAGGCACGGCTGTTTGGCTCTTCCATACTTACCGTTATAATTATACGTACTTCCAGCCTACGTGAGTATTACTTTACCCTATCCACGTGTTCGAACCCTCCACATGATAAATGGTGGCAGCGGTGGGATATAGAGTGGATTTAAGCTTTTTAAGGGTATTTCAAGATGTTAGAAGACTGTGAGTAGCCGGCGGGTCAAAGGTGAACCGTAGCTAGCCGCTCCCCTCACAACCTCCACCTCCAGCCTGCAAGCCTGTTGCAGCCGTTTTTTCAAGCTTCCTGGCTTAGTTCGTGTGCTAATTGCTTCAATCTCTGAGGGGTTGACCCGGATTTTGCAATTAAGCCAGTCAGTAAGCCAGACTGTGGAAGTGAACGCCAGTCAGCCTATCATCCAGCCTGTCTCCTGTCATCCACCTGCTCCTCCGTGCTGTGTGCATCGTTACACGTCTTCCAGTCAGCCATTCTCGTGGGTTAAGCCAGTCAGCCAACCCAGCTTCTAACCCAGCTGAGAGAGAAAAGTAAGCCACGCAAGTTCCTCTGGAAGTTCCTCTGAAGTATTGTTTCATATATCGCTTTGTGCTCCCTGTTGGATGCTAAGAGTGGTTTTCACCATTCCTGTGGCATAGAGTGGCTTATCAAGCCACCTTCGTGGGTAGTGAGTGGAGTGCGTGCCAGTGAGCGTCAGCGAGAGTCACACCCACCACCACCACCCATCCACTCTACTCACACCACCACCACCACCCACCTCATCTACCTGTGGTTGTTTGCACCCTTGTACCGGGTCCTAATCCTATTTTGGCTCACATAATTGGTCAAGAGATTGTAGCTGAGTGCCACCGATAAAGCCAGTTATGTGAGTTCACCGAGAAAGCGCATTTCTTCACGACGACAGTGTGAGTGTCGGCGTCATCACCGCGCAGGACAACCTACCCTCGTCACCATCACCGTCGACCACTCCAGACTCCATAATTTTCTGTTTAGAGACATTTTTCTTGCATTTAAAGACATTTGCGTGTGTGAGACATTTATAGTGAATTTCTTGTGTACTCTAAGCCTTGTGTTTTCAGTGTAGACTCAGTGTTTCTTTGACTCATTTTTTTTTTGCAATATTTTTCAGTGTTATTCGCTCATCTCATATTTTTTTATCTGTGTTTTTTTTTTATGCTACTCTCTGTCTGTATTAAGTATTATTGTGTAGTGTACCAGTCAGTCACTCTGTGTGAAGTGATTCATTTTTTTATCGTGTATTCTTTCAGCGTTGTATTCTCCAGTAATTGTCATTGTATTTCATGCAGTGATATTCACCCCAGTATACCAAATTATCCATTTATTTCTATGTGTGTCTTTTTTCGTATGCCAGCAGTGTCTCATTCCTCTAATTTTTTCGCAGACTTGTGTACCATTATTTTTGCCAGCAAATTTTTGTCGTATCAGTCACAGCAAGATTTTGTTGTAAGAATGTACTAAAATAATGAATACGTGATTATGTGTTGTGTGCCCTGCCACTTGTAAGTGTTAAACTTTTGTTTTGTTCCTTGTTTTATTTTTATTCATAATTTTTATATTTCTTTGAACAAATTCACTCTTGATGTAATTTCAATTACTTTTAACATAAAGTGTTTTCTTTACTCTGTTTGAGTAAATTGTTTTGTCTAATTTACAATTAAGGGTTAAAGTGTTTAATCAGTTTTTCTTCATATTTTTATTTTATTATTTAACCTGAGTTTTCCCAGTGAGACTTTATTATTGCAGTGATTATTTCTACACCTTATTTTGTTGCACTTGTTCTGCAGTGAATTATTTTGTTGAACTTGTTCTGCAGTGAATTATTTTCTTTTATTGATATTTTTATGCATTATTATTCTCAGTTCATTATTGTTTGAGTCTTGTTTTTCATTTTGTTAATTTTCCTGATGTTGTCTTTGCATTATATTTTAATTTTGTTTATGCATTCTTAGAAAATATTTAAATTTCCCAGTTATCTCTCGTTGCATACAATTTAGTAATTTTATTTTCTACTTTTTACATTGATTTAAAATTTTCTTAATTAATTTCTTTATTAGCAAGAGTAAAGACAGCTCATTTTGCATTTAATTCAGTCTCCTGTAATATTTTTACTTGTATATTTCAATGTAATTTTTTTTTTCTTGGCCAATAGTCCTTTACATTGAGTTGTCCTTCCTCTTGCAGTGTATCTTAGACATTTTTTTTTATTACTTCTGCAGAATTAGTTGCATCTCTTTTATTTCAATTTTAGCATTTTGTATCATTTTTATTGTTCATTATTTTTGCCTTATTTATTCTCGTGCAACTTCTTTGCCATTATGTCTCACATACCGTCAAGTGATACTTTAGTGAATGTCGACACTCAGACCTCTCAGGCTACTGCTGCTGCTGTCATCAGTCCTCACAATTCCTTAGCGACTGACAGACCGACCCAGACACCGAGATATTATAGTTATACTCGTGATTCCCTTGATGCGTTACCTTTATTCAATGGCCATGTACATAGTGTCGAAGCATGGTTTACTGCCATTCGTTCTCGTGCTGGTGCTCTAGTTGAAGGTCCTCCTTCAGATGAAAGTCTTATCAGACTTGCTAAAGAAGCTCTTCATCGATCTCCTGCTGCTGTTCACGTTGTTGATCTCCTTGATATGCATGACTTCAGGAATCTTACTAAGTGGTCACAATATGAGGAACTGATTCGTCCTTTCCTTGTCCCAGTAAAAACAGCTGATCCATATGTCGTTCTTAGGGAACTAGTGAATGCTACACCCATGAGTAATGAATCGTTGAGTGCATTTGCTGTTAGATTAGACAAACTTTTATCATCATTTATCAATGCTGTCCAGTCATCTACTGGTACACTGGTTACTGGTAACTGGTTACTACTACTGAGACGAGCTCTCAGTAGTAGTAACCAGTTACCAGTAACCAGTGTACCAGTAGATGACTCACTACCAACCGTCTCTGCCTGAGTCACTGTCTGTATTCATATTGTGCTGACCACAGCAGTATTCAAAGACGCCCTCACATATGGGTACTGTGGGCGGTCAGTTATACGAGAGTGAGCAAGGAGGCAGGCACGGCTGTTTGGCTCTTCCATACTTACCGTTATAATTATACGTACTTCCAGCCTACGTGAGTATTACTTTACCCTATCCATGTGTTCGAACCCTCCACATGATAGAGTAGTCAGGAAGTTTAGTAGTTTGGGAAGCGATGTAGTGGAGGCAGGATCCATACATAGCTTTAAGCAGAGGTACGATAAAGCTCATGGTTCAGGGAGAGTGACCTAGTAGCTACCAGTGAAGAGGCGGGGTCAGGAGCTTGGACTCGACCCCTGCAACCTCAACTAGGTGAGTACAACTAGGTGAGTACACACACACACACACAGACACACACACACACACACACACACACACACACACAAACACTCACACACACACACACACACACACACACACACACACACACACACACAAACACACACACACACACACACACACACACACACACACACACACACACACAACACACACACACACACACACACACACACACACACACACACACACACACACAAACACACACACACACACACACACACACACACACACACACACACACACACACACACACACACACATACTGATAAAAGGCACTGCCTGAGGTGCCTCACTGGTGCCAATATTCCTAAAAGTTCTCTTAAGTTAAGCGAGAGTGTGACGTTCCATCTTTTGTGTGTGTGTGTGAGAGAGAGAGAGAGAGAGAGAGAGAGAGAGAGAGAGAGAGAGAGAGAGAGAGAGAGAGAGAGAGAGAGAGAGAGAGTTGTCTTCTATCATCAGCTACCGAGAACATAGTCAAAATAAAAATTCCTTCAGAGAGAGACCTGACCTAACTTGACCTGAACTGACTTGACTTGCTCTGACTTGACTTGACTTGGCCTGACTGGGCTGACATGATCTGACTTATCCTGACCTGACCTAGCTGGAGTAAGGCAACAACTTACCAGAGACGCTGATTAACGATTAGTAGGTAGAAATTAAGTAGAAGGCAGACAGTGACAATGTTTAGTCCCGGTACTGAGTAGGAGTGACTGAGTGAGAACAAATCATCGCCCCTGCTGCCCGCGCTCACACCACGACGAAAGCAAAACATAAAATATTACGGGAATCAGGACTTAAAACTTTCACACAGGAAATTAAAAGATATTGTTGAAGTTAAGAAATTTGGGAGGTATTTCTGGAAGGTTGGTAGCCGTGTTGCCACTGGGAGGTATACCTCTGGTGTTGGTACCTGTGTTGCCTCTGGGAGGTATGGCTCTAGTGCTGGTACCTGTGTTGCCTCTGGGAGGTATACCTTTGGTGGTGGTACCTGTGTGTTGCCTCTGGGAGGTATACCTTTGGTAGTGGTACCTGTGTGTTGCCTCTTAGAGGTATGGCTCTAGTGCTGGTACCTGTGTGTTGCCTCTGGGAGGTATACCTTTGGTGGTGGTACCTGTGTGTTGCCTCTGGGAGGTATGGCTCTAGTGCTGGTACTTCTGTTGCCTCTGGGAGGTATATCTTTAGTGTTGGTACCTGTGTGTTGCCTCTGGGAGGTATGACTAGTGTTGGTACCTGTGTGTTACCTCCGTGAGGTATATCTCTAGCCGGGTAGATGCTGCATTGTGTCTGCTCCCGCAGCCACCTACCCAGCCCCACCCAGCAGAGAGTGGAGGATCTCGTGACGGAGGGAGAGAATGTGGGGACGCAGACGGAGGCTCGGACGAAGGCGTGTCTCTAGCTCCTAGTGTTCCACACATCGCTTAGTAAATATATCAACGGTTTATTGAACTCTTCTTTTCATCGTTCCTTACCTCTGTACACGAATATTCGCGCAGGATAGTTTTAATGGGAAGAGGTAAATTCAGTTTATTTGAGTTATATATATATATATATATATATATATATATATATATATATATATATATATATATATATATATATATATATATGTAAATATATATATATATATATATATATATATATATATATATATATATATATATATATATATATATATATATATATTTTTTTATTTTTATTATCACACTGGCCGATTCCCACCAAGGCAGGGTGTCCCACCAAGGCAGGGTGGCCCGAAAAAGAAAAACTTTCACCATCATTCACTCCATCACTGTCTTGCCAGAAGGGTGCTTTACACTACAGTTTTTAAACTGCAACATTAACACCCCTCCTTCAGAGTGCAGGCACTGTACTTCCCATCTCCAGGACTCAAGTCCGGCCTGCCGGTTTCCCTGAATCCCTTCATAAATGTTACTTTGCTCACACTCCAACAGCACGTCAAGTATTAAAAACCATTTGTCTCCATTCACTCCTATCAAACACGCTCACGCATGCCTGCTGGAAGTCCAAGCCCCTCGCACACAAAACCTCCTTTACCCCCTCCCTCCAACCTTTCCTAGGCCGACCCCTACCCCGCCTTCCTTCCACTAGACTGATACACTCTTGAAGTCATTCTGTTTCGCTCCATTTTCTCTACATGTCCGAACCACCTCAACAACCCTTCCTCAGCCCTCTGGACAACAGTTTTGGTAATCCCGCACCTTCTCCTAACTTCCAAACTACGAATTCTCTGCATTATATTCACACCACACATTGCCCTCAGACATGACATCTCCACTGCCTCCAGCCTTCTTCTCGTTGCAACATTCATCACCCATGCTTCACACCCATATAAGAGTGTTGGTAAAACTATACTTTCATACATTCCCCTCTTTGCCTCCAAGGACAAAGTTCTTTGTCTCCACAGACTCCTAAGTGCACCACTCACCCTTTTCCCCTCATCAATTCTATGATTCACCTCATCCTTCATAGACCCATCCGCTGACACGTCCACTCCCAAATATCTGAATACATTCACCTCCTCCATACTCTCTCCCTCCAATCTGATATCCAATCTTTAATCACCTAATATTTTTGTTATCCTCATAACCTTACTCTTTCCTGTATTCACTTTTAATTTTCTTCTTTTGCACACCCTACCAAATTCATCCACCAATCTCTGCAACTTCTCTTCAGAATCTCCCAAGAGCACAGTGTCATCAGCAAAGAGCAACTGTGACAACTCCCACTTTATGTGTGATTCTTTATCTTTTAACTCCACGCCTCTTGTCAAGACCCTCGCATTTACTTCTCTTACAACCCCATCTATAAATATATTAAACAACCTCGGTGACATCACACATCCTTGTCTAAGGCCTACTTTTACTGGGAAATAATTTCCCTCTTTCCCATGTACTCTAACTTGAGCCTCACTATCCTCGTAAAAACTCTTCACTGCTTTCAATAACCTACCTCCTACACCATACATCTGCAACATCTGCCACATTGCCCCCCTATCCACCCTGTCATACGCCTTTTCCAAATCCATAAATGCCACAAAGACCTCTTTAGCCTTATCTAAATACTGTTCACTTATATGTTTCACTGTAAACACCTGGTCCATACACCCCCTACCTTTCCTAAAGCCTCCTTGTTCATCTGCTATCCTATTCTCCGTCTTACTTTTAATTCTTTCAATAATAAATCTACCATACACTTTACCAGGTATACTCAACAGACTTATCCCCCTATATTTTTTGCACTCTCTTTTGTCCCCTTTGCCTTTATACAAAGGAACTATGCATGCTCTCCGCCAATCCCTAGGTACCTTACCCTCTTCCATACATTTATTAAATGATTGCACTAACCACTCCAAAACTATATCCCCACCTGCTTTTAACATTTCTATCTTTATCCCATCAATCCCGGCTGCCTTACCCCTTTTCATTTTACCTACTGCCTCACGAACTTCCCCCACACTCACAACTGGCTCTTCCTCACTCCTACAAGATGTTATTCCTCCTTGCCCTATACACGAAATCACAGCTTCCCTACCTTCATCAACATTTAACAATTCCTCAAAATATTCCCTCCATCTTCCCAATACCTCTAACTCTCCATTTAATAACTCTCCTCTCCTATTTTTAACTGACAAATCCATTTGTTCTCTAGGCTTTCTTAACTTGTTAATCTCACTCCAAAACTTTTTCTTATTTTCAACAAAATTTGTTGATAACATCTCACCCACTCTCTCATTTGCTCTCTTTTTACATTGCTTCACCACTCTCTTGACCTCTCTCTTTTTCTCCATATACTCTTCCCTCCTTGCATATATATATATATATATATATATATATATATATATATATATATATATATATATATATATATATATATATATATATATATATATATATAATCACACCGGCCGATTCCCACCAAGGCAGGGTGGCCCGAAAAAGAAAAACTTTCACAATCATTCACTCCATCACTGTCTTGCCAGAAGGGTGCTTTACACTACAGTTTTTAAACTGCTACATTAACAACCCTCCTTCGGGGTGCAGGCACTGTACTTCCCTTCTCCAGGACTCAAGTCCGGCCTGCCGGTTTCTCTGAATCCCTTCATAAATGTTACTTTGCTCACACTCCAACAGCACGTCAAGTATTAAAAACCATTTGTCTCCATTCACTCCTATCAAACACGCTCACGCATGCCTGCTGGAAGTCCAAGCCCCTCGCACACAAAACCTCCTTTACCCCCTCCCTCCAACCTTTCCTAGGCCGACCCCTACCCCGCCTTCCTTCCACTACAGACTGATACACTCTTGAAGTTATTCTGTTTCGCTCCATTCTCTCCACATGTCCGAACCACCTCAACAACCCTTCCTCAGCCCTCTGGACAACAGTTTTGGTAATCCCGCACCCCCTCCTAACTTCCAAACTACGAATTCTCTGCATTATATTCACACCACACATTGCTCTCAGACATGACATCTCCACTGCCTCCAGCCTTCTCCTCGCTGCAACATTCATCACCCATGCTTCACACCCATATAAGAGCGTTGGTAAAACTATACTCTCATACATTCCCCTCTTTGCCTCCAAGGACAAAGTTCTTTATCTCCACAGACTCCTAAATGCACCACTCACCCTTTTCCCCTCATCAATTCTATGATTCACCTCATCTTTCATAGACCCATCCGCTGACACGTCCACTCCCAAATATCTGAATACATTCACCTCCTCCATACTCTCTCCCTCCAATCTGATATCCAATCTTTCATCACCTAATCTTTTTGTTATCCTCATAACCTTATCTCTTTCCTGTATTCACTTTCAATTTTCTTCTTTTGCACACCCTACCAAATTCATCCACCAATCTCTGCAACTTCTCTTCAGAATCTCCCAAGAGCACAGTGTCATCAGCAAAGAGCAACTGTGACAACTCCCACTTTATGTGTGATTCTTTATCTTTTAACTCCACGCCTCTTGCGAAGACCCTCGCATTTACTTCTCTTACAACCCCATCTATAAATATATTAAACAACCACGGTGACATCACACATCCTTGTCTAAGGCCTATATATATATATATATATATATATATATATATATATATATATATATATATATATATATATATATATATATATATTCTCAATGGGGAAGTGGAAAAGAATCCTTTCTCCATGCTTGTCGTAAGAGGTGACTAAAATGTGCCGGGAGCAAGGGGCTAGTAACTCGGTTACTAGTGCTAAAGTGTTGAAGAAGGAGGTTCTCCTTCTTCAGGAAGAGAACAGAAGACTGACATTTCTCCTAGATGGGTTTGGCAGTGAGTGAGAGATGGTTGGAGCTGGTAAGGAGGAAAAGGTTACCAGCAGTGAGCTAAAGAGCTGCAACCACTTTAAATGGCAAGTGGTTCACACTTCAGGAAGAAGAATCAAGATAAGGAAGGTTAATAAAGAATATTTGAAGGTAGGAAATCTATTCTCTGTTCTCCAGGACAAGTGTACTTCAGTGGTTAGTAAGGTTAAAGGTACCACTGACTCCCCTGCTATTCAAGGTAAGAATATTCTGGTTGTGGGAGACTCCCAGGTAAGATATATGGACAGTGCTTTTTGTAACAGAGATAGAAAGGTGAGACAGAGAGTATGCTTCCCAGGAGCCAGTGTTGGTGACATAGTCAACAGGCTGGATAATATTATGTCAGGTAATGGGAACAAACCCATTATCTGTCTTAGAGCTGGTGGAAATGACATCGGGAAGGACAGGAGATAGGAGCTGCTGGATAAGTACAAGTCAGCCACAGATGTAGTCAGGTCTAAGGGAGGGGCCCCAGTCATATGTAGCATTTTGCCTAGAAGGGGAGTGGGCAACAGATGGATGTCTAGGGCAATTGGTACCTGTGTGTTGCCTTTTAGGACGTATACTTCTAGTGTTGGTATCTGTGTTTCCTCTGGGAGATATGCCTCTAGTGCTGGCTAAACAGGTACTGCAACAAACTTGCAATCCCATTCATTGATAACTGGGACAAATTCTGTGGCAAACATGATATGTATGCAAAGGATGGGGTACGTCTCTCTGGGGTTGGAGTGGTTGCATTAGCTAACTCTATCGAGGGGGCCATTGCTGACTTGTCTAGGACTTCAAACTGATAGATCATAGAGGTATGGGCATTTGTGGGAAACAATCAAATTGCAGTACTAGGGTTGAAAATAGCAGATATTACCAAGATACCTCAAGGATATATTTAAAAGACATTATTCAAAATAAAGTTCTAGTAAAGGCAAAGCAATTGATCAACAAACAAAGAGAGACAGTAGAGGGCAGTGAGTGACTAGCTCCCTTAAGGTTTACTGTACTAATAGTAGGAGCCTAAGAAATAAGAAAGATGAGCTACAATTACTTGCAATTATTGCTATAATGGAGACCTGGTTAAACCTGAAAGATAGCAAAATGCTTACTGATTACAACATATAGGATTATAAACTATTCCACACTGATAGGATCGACAGGAAGGCTGGTAGAGTGGTGATGTATGTCAGAGATAAGTGGCAGATGCAGTTTAATATAGACAAATGCAAAGTTCTAAATGTTGGACAGGAAAATAATCATGCCACATATAAACTAAATAATGTAGATCTTAAATATTACTGATTGCGAAAAAGAATGTAGGAGTTCAGGTTAGCAGTAATCTGAAACCTAGACAACAGTGCATAAGTGTTCGCAATAAAGCTAACAGAATCCTTGGCTTCATATCAAGAAGCATAAATAATAGAAGTCCTCAGGTTGTTCTCAACTCTATATATCTATGGTTAGGCCTCCTTTACATTATGCTGCACAGTTCTGGTCATCGTATTACAGAATGGATATAAATTCACTGAAAAACGTACAGAGGAGGATGACAAAGATGATCCCGTGTATCAGAAATCTTCCCTTTGAGGATAGAAGGAGGGCCCTAAATCTGCACTCTCTTGAAAGGCGTGGAATTAGGGGGATATGATTGAGGTGTATAAATGGAAAACAGGAGTATATCAAGGGGATGTAAATAGCGTGCTAAAAAAAAATCTAGCCAAGGTAGGTATAAGAAAGTGAATGATGCATTGAGGCATCTGTGGAAACAAAAAACTTTATCCATGGAGGCAAAATGGAAAAGGTAGGAGAGTACAGTGATAGCAACATTGTTATATGGGTGTGAAGCATGAAAGCATGAGTTGTGAATGTTGCAGCAAAGAGAAGACTGGAGGCAGTAGGGATGTCACGTTTGAGGGCAATGTGCAGTGTGAATATTATGCAGAGAATCTGCAGTGTGGACATTAAAAGGTGTGGAATTATAAAAGTATTATTCAGAGGTCTGAGAAGGGATTGCTGAGGTCGCTTGGAGTGGGAAAAAATAGAATGGCTTGAATAGTGTATAAATCTGAAGGCTAGGGATTGTCCTAGGAAAGGTTAGAAAGAATCGGCAAAGAAGGTTTTGAGTGCTAGGGACTTGGACATTGAACAGGCTTGCGTAAGCATTTTAGATAGGGTTGAGGGTAAGCAAGTGACTTTAATGACTTGACGTGCTTTTGGAGTATGATCAAGGTGACATTTATTAAGGTATTTATTAAGGAAACGTTTTAACCAGACTTGTGTACTGGAAGTGAGAACTCGAGTACCTGCCCTCTGAAGGGAGGGTGGGTATGTTGAGGTCAGGAGGGGCATATGTACTGTGATGTCAAGTCACTCCTATCAAGACAGTGATTGAATGGAAGTAAAAATGTTTTGTTTCATGTCAGGTCATACTACTTTGTAGACAACCGGAATGTGTATGTGTATGTGTGTGTGTGTGTGTGTGTGTGTGTGTGTGTGTGTGTGTGTGTGTGTGTGTGTGTGTGTGTGTGTCTGTGTGTGTGTGTTAGTTACCATTTTGTCCTAGGCACATGTCGATTAGACACTAGGCCTCTGTGTGTGTGTGTGTGTGTACTCACCTAGTTGAGGTTGCGGGGGTCGAGTCCGAGCTCCTGGCCCCGCCTCTCCACTGATCGCTACTAGGTCACTCTCCCTGAACCGTGAGCTTTATCATACCTCTGCTTAAAGCTTTGTATGGATCCTGCCTCCACTACATCGCTTCCCAAACTATTCCACTTACTGACTACTCTATGGCTAAAGAAATACTTCCTAACATCCCTGTGATTCATCTGTGTCTTCAACTTCCAACTGTGTCCCCTTGTTACTGTGTCCAATCTCTGGAACATCCTGTCTTTGTCCACCTTGTCAATTCCTCTCAGTATTTTGTATGTCGTTATCATGTCCTCCCTATCTCTCCTGTCCTTCAGTGTCCTCAGGTTGATTTCCCTTAACCTCTCCTCGTAGGACATACCTCTTAGCTCTGGGACTAGTCTTGTTGGAAACCTTTGCCCTTTCTCTAGTTTCTTTACGTGCTTGGCTAGGTATGGGTTCCAAACTGGTGCCGCATACTCCAATATGGACCTAACGTACACGGTGTACAGGGTCCTGAACGATTCCTTATTAAGATGTCGGAATGCTGTTCTGAGGTTTGCCAGGCGCCCTTATGCTGCAGCAGTTATTTGGGTGATGTGCGCTTCAGGATATGTGCCTGGTGTTATACTCACCCCAAGATCTTTTTCCTTGAGTGAGGTTTGTAGTCTCTGGCCCCCTAGACTGTACTCCGTCTGCGGTCTCCTTTGCCCTTCCCCAATCTTCATGACTTTGCACTTGGTGTGTGTGTGTGTGTGTGTGTGTGTGTGTGTGTGTGTGTGTGTGTGTGTGTGTGTGTGTGTGTGTGTGTGTGTGTGTGTATGTATGAATGGTATGTATGACTGAGCTGGAAGATTTAGTCTTCACATCAGGTGGGAAAGAGTTGATGTTGTTCCTTATTACATTAATTAAAGTAATGGAATACAATCTACATTTCGATGTAAACATAAGCGACCATCCTCAGGACTCATCTCTGGAATATGCTATGACAAAAGACAACATTCAACATGTAACATACAACATACAATATTCAATATCTGAAAGTAGTTACACTAGCCAAATTGGGAGGTGTTGTACAGAAGTCTTATATAAAATACAGTACTACTGTCTGACGAGAGTTACAGTAATAATGTACGAAGCGTAAGAAGGTATTAGACACAATAAAGCAAGAATGATACTTAAGGGGAAACTAAAATTTGAGGAGACTCCCCGAAGGATGGCTCCTATCCGCCAGTCAGTAGTAAAACATAAACATCAGAGAATAAGAGAAAAACTTGTAGCAACAGAAAACGGGTAAACTAAAACTATTTCACAATAAACAAAGTTAGTGAAAAATTATTGTCATTGTGTCCAGGTTTAAGTTTGCTGATGTGTAACCTTTAAAATTCTTACGACTGAAATTTTCTGTACTATATCTATAATTTTAGGATCATCTGTATTATTTATTATTAAAGATTAGCCGGTATTCTCCCGGCCCGGGCCTTTTCTAAGTGGTGGCCCGGCCTTGGCTCCCTCTTTAGGGAGTGTCTGAGACCTAAGTCTCCCATGGGAGGAGGCACAAGTACCTCCTCATCTTTGGGTCCAACTGTCCCCAGGCCTAGCCACAAGCTAGGCCTCTCTGGTCTGCCATCCCCGCCCCAAGGGGGCAAATGGGAATGACAGTCTTATGAGCTAAAGGCTCGGGCTCAGGCACCTACCCTACCCTAGAAGGGTTAGGCATGGTGTCGATCAGGATCATCTGGACTGGAATGATTTAGTATTTCAGATTGACCGCTGATGGCTGAGTGAGGTTCGTCCACAGCTAAAAAGGCTTCTGCGTGTCAGACACCTGTATTCACAAATTCTTCTTAAAAAAAAAAAACAATATTACAATTACAACAAAAGGGAACTCACAAAACAACATTTCAGCTGGACGGAAAAGTTGCAGGATCTTTGAGTCTCAAGTGGATGAGAAAAGTAAGTGGAGCAACAATTTTTGGGGCATTTAATTAGTAGGTAAGTATCTTGCAGTAATTTACAACAGTTTTTTCTTAAAATGACAACTAAGATGACCATAAAAAAAAAAGTTTAACATAGCAGACATCCTTGGGAACTGTAATTAAATTAGTCTTGTTTGACAACTTTTTCCGGGAATGATGGTGACTGTTTTCCATCAAAACATTCATTGTAGTCTTAAAATACTTTAGTAAATGTAATGAGAAACTGCAAGGTTTTCCCACCTACTTAAGTACTTTCACACTTATCAGTGTATCATTACAAGCTATGAATGTTGCAAGGCAGCAACTGAACGGATGAGGGAAGTTTTCTCAGAGTAGCGCAGTGTAGGTCTGTCACCTGACCTGCCGCAGTCTCTGTCAGAATGTGGGCCAACGGTTGGTGCCAGCACCGCACCACCACCACCATCCTCCCTCCCACATGGGGTAGGAGGGTTTTGAGATGTCAAATATTATGAAATTACAAGATATAATAGTCAGCCCCAAGCTTTTTCTAGCCCCTTAGAGCAGGTCATGTGACTTGAGAAAATCTGTTTCTCAGTGTATACTATATATATGGATAGATATTCACTGTAACCCTTTTAATTAATTAAAGGAAATGAGTGTAGTGTTTCTCAGTTTAAATGTCCTGTTCTGGGGTACTCGTATGTTCCCAGGGGTACTGTTCCCAGGGGTACTGTTCCCAGGGGTACTCAGAAGTATCTCTTCATATTTTCCTAAATACTGTCTACCATTCTTCTATACCATTCCGATAATATTTCTATTAAGCAAGTTTCTACTTCTAATATCCTTTAATCCCACTACCTATGTTATCAGGTAATCTTGTGTACCCGTTAATGTATGGTACAATAACAGCTCAACACATTATATAACCATTCACAATTGACGAAGCATGAAGTTTTGGTGCGTAGACACTGGTCAAGCATCACCACTCCTTCACGAAACTATCTGGCATAATGAGCAATCCTGTGATTTTGTATAGCATTGTTGTTTAAGGTTGTGTACAAAGTCTACTAAATAGCTATCGAGCTTGTATAACCCATAATTTGAGTTATATACGGTATTCCTGTCATGTTTCAAGAGAGAAGATTCACTTATGTTTCTTTCTATGAGAGAACTGTTTGGTACAATAATTCGGGCAGCAGCCCACCCCGGTGGGTGATTTCAGGAACTAACGTGGTTAAAAATAACGTTCGACTCCTGCCCTGTCCTGAGTATTTATGTTGGCCTGTTGTCGTGCCGAATAGGTAAAACATGCGATTTTATCTTAAATAGTAACGGTCTTCTTGCCGAATAATGTAGGCGAAAATTTTTGTATGCAATAATTTCTCAAAAATCGTTCAGAACCTAACGAAAAAAATATATTCCATTGTGTCTGTTTATTTTAAATTTCTGTAAACTTATCTAGAATATATTTAGTTGGATTAGGTTAAATTAAATTGCGCTTCTTATAATAATGTTAGGTAAGTTTTCTAAGGTACTTTCGGAACAAAATTATTAATTTTTACACTAACATAAATGAAAAAATAAATTTTTAAACTTATAAGAATTTTTTTTAGAAAGGATTAAATTTTAAATGAGTTCTTGCTAACTGACCAGTTTTACACACACACACACACACACACACACTAATTGGCATGTGCCTAGGACAAAATGGTAACTAACACACACACACACACACACACACACACACACACACACACTCAGGGAGAGTGACCTAGTAGCGATCAGTGAAGAGGCGGGGCCAGGAGCTAGGACTCGACCCCTGCAACCACAAATCGGTGAGTACACACACACACATATATATATATATATATATATATATATATATATATATATATATATATATATATATATATATATATATATATATATATATATATATACTCCAGGTATACTCCAGGTATACTCCAGATATACTCCAGGTATACTCCAGGTATACTTCAGATATACTCCAGATATACTCCAGATATACTCCAGATATACTCCAGGTATACTTCAGATATACTCCAGATATACTCCAGGTATACTCCAGATATACTCCAGGTATACTTCAGATATACTCCAGATATACTCCAGGTATACTCCAGATATACTCCAGGTATACTCCAGATATACTCCAGATATACTCCAGATATACTCCAGGTATACTCCAGATATACTCCAGGTATATTCCAGATATACTCCAGGTATACTCCAGATATACTCCAGGTATACTCCAGATATACTCCAGATATACTCCAGGTATACTCCAGATACACTCCAGGTATACTCCAGATACACTCCAGGTATACTCCAGATACACTCCAGGTATACAAGGGGTGTATAACATGCGCTGAATAAAATCTAAGGTACTGTTAGCGTGTCACTAAGGTTTTCCTATATGGTTTATCCGATGTGCGATTATTGCTGTGTGAAAAATGTTCATCAGTTGAGACCCTGAAGTGCCTCGTCGTCCTACCGATATACTCAGACGTAAACTTCCTTCACGTAAACTGGTATACAATGGAAGACTGAAGGCTGGTTACACATCGAATCCTTGAAGTTAAAAAAGAAAAAACTTTGTGAAGTTCAAACATTCCTAAGGATAATGTGAAAAGAATATTGTGGATAAAATTCCCTAAACAATTTATTTAACCTGTTTATAATAATGTAACTATAATTTCCAGTAAATGCTAGGTCAACAAGTTTGATTTTTCTGCTGTAGCAACAGTATGTGCTGGTGGCAGTCACAGTGTCTTCACATGTTTTTCAATACAAGTGTCAACAATATTACTTGGTATAGTAAACTGTACTTATTGGTGGCATCTGGTGTAGTCTGTACACATCCGGAAAGCCTTTGTTACAAGACTTGTTATTAAATTATGTTTAAATTAAGGATGGCACGATACCAAAATTTTGGCCGATACCAGTACCCAGTTTTCGGTGAACAATGATACCGATCATTTTCCTATATTTTTCATTTTTAAAATTATAATGACTGTTCAGTAACACAGGAAGGCTAAAAATCAAATAAATTTCTTCGAGATGACAATGTTTTTACTCATTACTTGACCAGTTGTGTTAGTTACTGGTTGTCGATAATGTGTGTGTGTACTCACCTAGTTGTGGCTGAAGGGATCGCGTCGCAGCTCCTGGCTACGCCTCTTCACTGGCCGTGTGTATATGATGTTTGTGTATGTGAGTGTGTGTGTGTGTTTGTGTGTGTGTGTGTGTGTGTGTGTGTGTGTGTGTGTGTGTGTGTGTGTGTGTGTGTGTGTGTGTGTGTGTGTGTGTGTGTGTGTGTGCGTGTGTGTGTGTGTGTGTGTATGTTGCATTGTCTTCAACATCTTGATTCGCATTTATCTCTCTCTCTCTCTCTCTCTCTCTCTCTCTCTCTCTCTCTCTCTCTCTCTCTCTCTCTCTCTCTCTCTCTCCTTTAGCTTCACGCTGCAGCCTGTTAAGAGAAACGTATATGCGGAGGCATGAAGTTGATTATTCCTTGGCTTTGCATACCTTCATATGCAGAGTCATGTGTGTTATATATAGTGTCGGAGATGGTTGCAGGATGTGTATGTGTACTCACCTATTTCTATTCACCTATTTGTGGTTGCAGGGGTCGACTCGTAGCTCCTGGCCCCGCCTTATCGCTGGCCGTTACTACATTCACTCTCCCTGCTCCAAGAGCTTTGTCATACCTCTTTTTAAAGCTGAATCAATCACTTATCTCACCAGATTGTTCCACTTTCTGGTAACCCTAAGAGTGAAGAAACACTTCCTAATAACCTTATGACTAATCTGACTTTTCAACTTCCAGTTGTGTTCCCTGTGTACTCATCTATTTGTGGTTGCAAGGGTCGATTCACAGCTCCTGGCCCTGCCTCTTCGTTGGTCTGTACTAGGACCACTCTCTCCCTTCTGCATGACCTTCATCTTATCTCTTTTTAAAGCTATGTATGGATTCTTCCTCCACTATATCACTCTCCAGATTGTTCCACTTCCTGATGACTCTGAATGAAGAAATACTTCCTAACATTCCTGTGACTCATCTGAGTCTTCAACGTCCAACTGTGACCCCTTGTTGCTGTGTCCCATCTCTGAAACATACTCTCACTATCCACCTTGTCAATGCCTCTCAGTATTTTATGTCGCCTCTACCCCTCCTGTCCTCCAGGGTCAAGTTGATTCTCCTTAACACCTCCTCTCTTAGCTTGGGGACTAGTCTTGTTGCAAACCTTTGAACTTCCTCTAATTTCTTGACGGACTTGACCAAGTGTGGGTTCCAAACTGGTGCTGCATACACAAATAACCCGCACATAAAAGAGAGAAGCTTACGACGACGTTTCGGTCCGACTTGGACCATTGACAAAGTCACACCAACCAGAAGTGGAGCAGGACGGCTATATATAGGCAGGAAGAGGTGGTGGTAGTAGTAGTAGTAGTAGTAGTACAAGAATGGTATATAATACCGACAAGATGAAATTAAGACACATGCGCAACACCCGGGCATCCCTATCGTAGACGTTTCGCCATCCAGCCAGCCACTGGATGGCGAAACGTCCACAACAAAGACAACCAGACGCCGCACATATGTCTTAATTTCATCAGTAGTTGTAGTAGTAGTAGTAGAAGAGGTAGTAGTAGTGATAGTGGTAGAAGTGGGAAATAAGGAGGACGAGCCAGTCAAATACAAAGGAAGGGGAGCACTGCAAGAGAGCTAGGTGCCCACTGAGGGAGAGCAAGCGCACAGAGGTGCGTGAAAGGGGAAGTGGTGAAATAAATGAAAAAGGAACAGAAACACGAGACAGAAGAGAGAAAGACAACCCAGAGGAGAAAAGGAAAGAGGAAAGGGGAAGAGGGAGAAGAAAAAGAAAAAGAAAAAATGAGGAGTCAGGTTAAGTCAAGGGTGTTCTGAAGTTTGGAGCATTTTACAATGTAGTGGGAGAGGAAGGCATCTACAGAGACGAAGCCAGGGCTAAGGTTCATACAAGGAAAGTTGTGTATTAGAGAGGATTCAACTAGACGGCGACTGTTCGAGTTGGAAGTAGGGAAGACAGTTTAAGCACTAGACCAGTCGCCGTCTAGTTGAATCCTCTCTAATACACAACTTTCCTTGTATGAACCTTAGCCCTGGCTTCCTCTCTGTAGATGCCTTCCTCTCCCACTACATTGTAAAATGCTCCAAACTTCAGAACACCCGTGACTTAACCTGACTCCTCATTTTTTTCTTTTTCTTTTTCTTCTCCCTCTTCCCCTTTCCTCTTTCCTTTTCTCCTCTGGGTTGTCTTTCTCTCTTCTGTCTCGTGTTTCTGTTCCTTCTTCATTTATTTCACCACTTCCCCTTTCACGCACCTCTGTGCGCTTGCTCTCCCTCAGTGGGCATCTAGCTCTCTTGCAGTGCTCCCCTTCCTTTGTATTTGACTGGCTCGTCCTCCTTATTTCCCACTTCTACCACTACCACTACTACTACCTCTTCTACTACTACTACTACAACTACTGATGAAATTAAGACACATGTGCGGCGTCTGGTTGTCTTTGTTGTGGACGTTTCGCCATCCAGTGGCTGTCTGGATGGCGAAACGTCTACGATAGGGATGCCCAGGTGTTGCGCATGTGTCTTAATTTCATCTTGTCGGTATTATGTACCATTCTTGTACTACTACTACTACTACTACTACTACTACTACTACTACTACTACTACCACCACCTCTTCCTGCCTATATATAGCCGTCCTGCTCCACTTCTGGTTGGTGTGACTTTGTCAATGGTCCAAGTCGGACCGAAACGTCGTCGTAAGCTTCTCTCTTTTATGTGCGGGTTATTTGTGTATCGTTCCAGTCACGGTATTGTGACTTTTTTTGTTATTTATTGGTGCTGCATAATCCAATATGGGCCTGACGAACACGGTGTACAGAGTCTGTACTCTGTCTACAATATTCTTTGACCTTCCCCAATCATCATGACTTTGCATCTGGTGAAATTAAACTCTAGAAGCCAGTTGCTGGACCAGGCTTACAGTCTGTCCGAATCCCTTGGCAGTCCTGCCTGATTCTCATCCAATTGAATTCTCATTAACTTCACATCGTCTGCACACAGGGACACCTCTGAATCTACCCCTTCCGTCATGTCATTCACAAATACCAGAAACAGTACCAGTCCTAAGACTGACCCCTGTGGAATCCCACTTGTCACAGTCGCCCACTCTGACACCTCGTTGTTGCCTTCCTGTCAGTTATTCTCTGACCCATTACAGTGCCTTTCCTGTTATACCTGCCTGCACTAATCTCTTGTGAGGAACTGCTTCGAAAGCCTTCTTACAGTTCAAGAAAATGCAATCTACTCACCTCTCTCTCTGTCTGCCTTCTGTTACTTCGTCACCCTGTCGTAAAACTCCAGTAGTTTGTGACACAGGATTTCCCTTCCTCGAAACCGTGCTGGTTGACTTGTATATACTCCTTCCTTTCTAGGTGCTCCACCACTCTTTTCCTGATTATCTTCTCCGTAACGTTGCATGCACTGGTCTGTAGTTTAATACTTCCTGTCTGTCTTCTTTCTTAAAAACTGGGACAAATTTGTTGTCTTCCACACCTCAGGTAGTTGTCCTGTTTCGATAAACATGTTGAAAATTGCTGTTAGTGGCATGCATAGAGTTTCTGCTTCCTCTCTCAGGACCCAGGTAAAGATGTTGTCTGGTCCCACCGCCTTTGAGGTATCTAGCTCACTTACTAGTCTCTTCACCTCCTCCTCAGGTGTGTGCATTGTGACCAGCACTTGTTGATGTACCCTACCAACCTGGCTTTCTGGAGTCCTTTCTGTCTCCACTGAAAATACATCCTTAAATCTTATGTTGAGCTCTTCACATACCTCTCAGTCGTTTCTTGTGATCTGCCCTCCTTTCTTCTTTCCTTCCTTTCTTCCTCAGCCTGATTACCAGGTCCTTGACTGCTGTTTTCCCCCTGATGTGGCTGTACAACAGCTGAGGGTCAGATTTGGCATTCCATACTATGTCATTTTTGTATTGCCATATCATTTTGTAGTGTGTGTGTGTGTGTGTGTGTGTGTGTGTGTGTGTACTCACCTAATTGTACTCACCTAATTGTGGTTGCAGGGGTCGAGACTCAGCTCCTGGCCCCGCCTCTTCACTGATCGCTATTGGGTCCTCTCTCTCTCTGCTTCCTGAGCTTTGTCATACCTCTTCTTAAAACTATGTATGGCTCCTGCCTCCACTACTTCACTTGCTAGGCTATTCCACTTGCTGACAACTCTATGACTGAAGAAATACTTCCTAACGTCCCTGTGACTCGTCTGAGTCTTCAGCTTCCAGTTGTGACCCCTTGTCCCTGTGTCCCCTCTCTGGAACATCCTATCTCTGTCCACCTTGTCTATTCCCCGCAGTATCTTGTATGTCGTTATCATGTCTCCCCTGACCCTTCTGTCCTCCAGTGTCGTCAGTCCGATTTCCCTTAACCTTTCCTCGTACGGCATTCCCTTGAGCTCTGGGACTAGCCTTGTTGCAAACCTTTGTACTTTCTCTAACTTCTTGACTTGCTTGACCAGGTGTGGGTTCCAGACTGGTGCTGCATACTCCAGTATGGGCCTAACATACACAGTGTACAGTGTCTTGAACGATTCCTTATTAAGGTATCGGAACGCTATTCTCAGGTTTGCCAGGCGCCCGTATGCTGCAGCAGTTATTTGGTTGATGTGTGCCTCCGGTGATGTGCTTTGTGTTATGGTCACCCCAAGGTCTTTCTCCCTGAGTGAGGTCTGTAGTCTTTGTCCACCTAGCCTATACTCTGTCTGCGGTCTTCTTTGCCCCTCCCCAATCTTCATGACTTTGCATTTGGCTGGATTGAATTCAAGAAGCCAGTTACTGGACCACATGTCCAGCCTGTCCAGGTCTCTTTGTAGTCCTGCCTCATCCTCGTCCGATTTAATTCTTAAGAACATAAGAACATAAGAAAGGAGGAACACTGCAGGAGGCCTGCTGGCCCATACTATTCTCATCAACTTCACATCATCTGCGAACAGGGACACTTCAGAGTCTATTCCTTCCATCATGTCGTTCACATATATCAAAAATAGCACTGGTCCTAGAACTGACCCCTGTGGGACCCTGCTCGTAACAGGCGCCCACTGTGATACCTCTTCACGTACCATGACTCGTTGCTGCCTCCCTGTCAGGTATTCCCTTATCCATTGCAGTGCCCTCCCTTTTACATGCGTCTGATCCTCCAGCTTCTGCACTAATCTCTTGTGGGGAACTGTGTCAAAGGCCTTCCTGCAGTCTAGGAAAACGCAATCTACCCACCCCTCTCTCTCGTGTCTTACTTCTGTTACCTTGTCATAAAACTCCAGGAGGTTTGTGATACAGGATTTGCCTTCCATGAACCCATGCTGGTTTTCATTTATAATCTTGTTCCTTTCCAGGTGTTCAACCACTCTCCTCCTGATAATCTTCTCCATGACTTTGCACACAATACATGTCAGAGACACAGGTCTGTAGTTTAGTGCCTCGTTTCTGTTTCCTTTCTTAAACATGGGGACTACATTAGCTGTCTTCCATTTCTCAGGTAGTTGCCCAGTTTCAAGGGATGTGTTGAAGATTGTGGTTAGAGGCACGCACAGCATCTCTGCTCCTTCTCTAAGGACCCATGGGGAGATGTTGTCCGGTCCCATCGCCTTTGAGGTGTCAAGGTCACTTAAGAGCTTCTTCACCTCCTCCTCAGTTGTTTGTATGTCATCCAACACTTGTTGGTATATTCCCTCTTGATGTTCCCTTCTGTGCTGTCTTCCCACAGCCCTTCCTGTCTCTACTGTAAAAACTTCCTTAAATCTCCTGTTCAGCTCCTCACATACCTCCTGATCATTTCTTGTGAGTTCTCCACCTTCTGTCCTTAATCTGATCACCTGGTCTTTGACTGTTGTCTTCCTCCTGATGTGGCTATACAACAGTTTCGGGTCAGTCTTGATTCTCGATGCTATGTCATTTTCATACTGTCGCTGGGCCTCCCTCCTTACCGGTGCATACTCATTCCTGGCTCTGCGACTGATCTCTCTATTTTTGTGTGTTCTCTGCCTTCTGTACTTTTTCCATTCTCTATTGCACTTTGTTTTTGCCTCCTTACACCGTCGGGTAAACCAGGGGCTCGTTCTGGTCTTCCCGTTGTTACTGTTGCCCTTGGGAATAAACTTTTCCACTGCCTCCTTGCATTTTGTTGTTACATATTCCATCATTTCATTTACTGGCTTTCCTGCCAGTTCTCTGTCCCACTGGACCTCCCGCAGGAAGTTCTTCAACCCTATGTAGTCCCCTCTTTTTTAGTCAGGCTTTTCCCATTCAACTCCTGTTATTCTCTCCACTTGCAGCTCTACTATGTATTCAAAGCACAGAACCACGTGGTCGCTAGCTCCTAGGGGACTCTCATACTTGATGTCCTCAATGTCTGAGCTGCCCAGGGTGAACACAAGGTCCAATCTTGCTGGTTCATCCTCCCCTCTCACTCTGGTAGTGTCCTTAACATGTTGATGCATGAGGTTTTCCAGCACCACGTCCAACATCCTGGCTCTCCATGTTTCGGGACCCCCATGTGGCTCCAGGTTTTCCCAGTCGATCTCCCTATGGTTGAAATTCCTTATAACCAGTAACTTTGCTCTGCTGGAATGAGCTCTTCTTGCCACCTCAGCAAGTGTGTCCACCATTGCTCTGTTGCTCTCTTCATATTCCTCGCTTGGCATCCTGCAGTTCTGTGGTGGATTATACATCACTGCAATGACCACTTTGTGTTCCCCAGACTGAAGTGTACCTGCTATGTAGTCTCTTTCTCCCGTCTCATCTATGCCTTCCATTTTCTCGAATTTCCATCTGTTTTTTACGAGCAGAGCAACCCCACCTCCCCCTCTGCCCCTTCTATCTTTCCTCATGATCTGGTATCCTGGTGGGAAGATTGCATCTGTTATTGTCTCTGTGAGTTTTGTTTCTGTAACTGCTATGATGTCTGGGGACTTCTCATTGATTCTTTCTTGCCATTCCTCATGTTTATTCGTTAATCCATCTGCATTTGTGTACCAAACCTTCAACTTCTGTTCTAATACTGTAACTGTGGTGCGGGTGGTGGAAACAGAGGGATCGGTGTGTGATGGTTGGTTTGGATTGTTCAGTTGCCTTGGGGGTGTCGTGGCTGGAGTCCTTCTGCAGGTGTTTCTGGGGGGTGTGCTTGTCCTTCCATTTGATCCTGGGTTATTCCGCTCTCCTTTTTCATTTCCTCCCATTTCTCCTTTCGTTTTTGAACTCTCTCTTTCATCGTCTTCCTTTCATCCTGTGTTCTGTCTCGATCGAGGTACACACTCCGGAACTCCTGCTTGCCTCTCAGCCGTGCTTTCTCCTGCAGGATCATGGTTCGGGTTGATTCTGCCTTGAAAATTACTTTGAGAGGCCGATTCCTTTTCTTTGTGAACCACCCAATTCTCCGAAAATTTGCCACCTGGGTCATGTCCCCCTCGCCTATCACCTTCATGATATCTTCAATCGCTTTTTTCTCCTCCTGCTTTCTTTCATCATAAGTTTCCCCTTTAGCTTCGTCTAGCCCATAGACAAACACGGATCTCTCCCTTTCCACCTCCCACTGTGACTCCCATTGCATCCTCTGATGTGTTTTAGTTTCTTCCCATGGAGTGTTCCTTCCTTCAGTCCCTTCCCTAGTTATGGCCCCTATGCTTCTTGGTTTGTCCTTCCTGCTCACCTGTTCCTGGCCCCACAGGTATCTGGTAAGGTCCTTGCACATGTCCTAGTTCCTTCAATGTCTTCCAACCTCTCATTCTTTCCTAGTGTGCTCCCTGCCTTTGTTTTGGCCCCATGTGGGTTTGACAGGACCTCTGCATACAGTTTAGTTTCCATGCTTTCTTCAGACCTGTTGTCTGTGTTTGATGTAGCCATTGCTGATGCTACTTCTGTAATATCTCTGTGCTGTTTCAGATGTCTCAGCTCCTCTTCTAATCTCTCTATCTTGATTTCTGCTGCTGTGGCCTGTTGCTTCCACCTTCTGCATTCTGCTGCTAACCTCTCTTCCATCTTCCTTTCCAGCTCATCTAGTCTCCTTCCCCAGTCTTCCTCCCTTTTTTTGAGCTCTACCTCCCATTCCTCCCTCCCAGATTCGTCCTTGGAGCCCTTTGTTCTCATCCTGGTTCTAGGTTCCCCCGTTGCTCCAAAGAAGGGGGACGGGTGGTTAGGGGGAGGGGAATAGATGGTTAGGAGGAGAGGGGATGGATGGTTGTGGAGGAGGGGGAGGATTGTTATTGGAGGGGTAGAGATAGTTGGGGAGGGGGTTAGATGGTTTGAGGGAGAGAGGGGATGGATGATTATGGGGGGAGGGGCAGGACGGTTATTGGAGGGAGGGAGGCAGTTGGGGGGTTAGACGGTTTGGGGAGGGGTTAGCTGGTTTGGGGGAGGGAAAGGTGGCTAAGGTGAGGTGGTTAGGGAAGGGGAGGGGTGGTTAGGGGAGGGGGGTACGTGTTTGTGTAAAGTGTTTGTGTCAAGTGGTGGAGGGTGTGTGTGGGTGTGTGTGTGTGTGTGTGTGTGTATGTGCGTGTGTGTGTGTGTGTGTGTGTGTGTGTGTGTGTGTGTGTGTGTGTGTGTGTGTGTGTGTGTGGTGTGTGTGTGTGTGGTGTGTGTGTGTGTGGGGTGTGTGTGTGGTGTGTGTGTGTGTGTGTGTGTGTGGTGTGTGTGTGTGTGGTGTGTGTGGTGTGTGTGTGTGTGTAGTGTGTGTAGTGTGTGTGGTGTGTGTGTGGTGTGTGTGTGTAGTGTGTGTGTGGTGTGTGTGTGTGGTGTGTGTGTGTGGTGTGTGTGTGTGGTGTGTGTGTGTGTGGTGTGTGTGTGTGGTGTATGTGTGTGTGTATATATATATATATATATATATATATATATATATGTGTCTGTGTTTGTGTGTGTGTGTGTGTGTGTTTGTTTGTGTGTGTGTTTGTGTGTGTGTGTGTATGTATGTGTTTGTGTGTGTGTGTGTATGTGTGTGTGTGTGTGTGTATGAGTGTGTGTAAGTGTGTGTCTATGTGTGTGTGTGTGTGTGTGTGTGTGTGTGTGTGTGTGTGTGTGTGTGTGTGTGTGTGTGTGTGTGTGTGTGTGTGTGTGTGTCTATATTCATCTATTAGTGGTTTCAGGAGGCAAGTCTCTGCTCTCCACCGAGCTCCACCATAACAATCCTTAAAATTCTATATTGATCCTGTCTTTAGCATTTCGCTGCCTAGGTCTTTCTACTCCCTCACTTCAGTAAGGCTAGAAAAGCATTTCCTAACATCTCTGTGACTCATCTGTGCTTTAAACATTCAGCTGTGCCCTCATGTAATTAAGACCCGCCTTTTAAACAGACTAGCCCTGCCCACCCTATCAATTCCTCACAGCACTTTGAACGTCGTAATCACGTCATCTCTTGCCCTGTCCTCTAATATCATTAGGTTTAGGCCCCTTAGCCTCTCAGAGTTGACACCTTTGGCTCTGGGATTAATTTCTTTGCAAACCTTTGCACTTTTTCAGTTTGAAATATTTGATCAGTGTGGGTTCCATAACGGTGCTGCTTACTCCAGTATGACAGTGTCAAGAATGACTCATTGTTTAAGTTAATCTTAGATTTCCTAGGTACGCATTTGCTGCAGCAGTCAAGCACGTGATATGCACTTCAGGGATATGATCGACAAAATGCTCACCCCGAGGTCCTTCTCCTTAACTGCAGTTTTCAACCCTTACCTTCTGAGCCCGTTCTCCGTTTGTGGTCTTCTTTGCCCTCCCTAATCTTCATAAATTTGCATTTTGGGGGGTTAAATTCCAACAGCCAAATGTCAGACCAGACCTACAGCAACGTCAGGTCCATTTGTAGTTTTTCCTGATACTCACCTGTTTGTATTCTCCTCATTAGTTTCACATCATTTGCCAACCGGCACACCTCTGACTATCTCCTCCGTCATGTCGTTCACATACACAAGAAATAGCGCTGATACTAGTATAATTCTTGTGGATCCCCACTCGTGACACCCCCCCATTTTGACAACTCTTCTCAGACTTCTCTTGTTCTCTTCCTGTTAAATACTCTTATATCCATTGCAGTGCCTTTCTTGTGTAAACCCCTGTCGGGTACGTTGCTTAATTATGTCCCAGGCTCTTATGCAGTCCTTTGTCAAAAACCTTCTTTCAGTCCAAAAATATACAGTCCACTCATCCCTTTTTCTCCTGCCTCACTTCTAGTAGACTCCTGAGACAGGATTTATCATTTCTAAAACCGTCCTGGTTGTTTATGAACCTGCTCCTTAGTAAGTGCTTCCCATGCATTTCAGTGATACTGGCCTATAATTTAACTCTACCTGTCTATCCCTCAATCTTAAATATTGGCTGTCTTCTACACCACTGACAGTTGCCCTGTGTCGATCAACTAGTTGAAGGTTGTGACTGTGGCTCACACAGTACATCCACTCCCTCTCTTAGGACACACTGCGAAATATTATCTGGTCCCATTGTCTTCTAGGTATCTAGCTCACATGCTTTGTTTCAGTACTTGCTAAGTTTGCTTTTCCTCTTTGTTCTCTGGTAACGTTCCTAATTTATTTCAGAATTTCTCTCTAACTTTGATACTAAGCTTCTCACAGACTTCCTAGTCATTCCTACTTCAAGCGACCTTTTAGGGTCGGATATGGTTTTCGATGCTCTGTTATTCTCAAAATGTTGTTGAACTTCTCCTCTTCTTATCCATGCGTATTTATTTCTGGCTCTTCGGCTTGCTTCCGTTTTCCTTCGCTCTTTGCCTTCTATTGTTTCAATGTTCGAGCACTCTCAGAGTCTGCCTCTCTGTGTCTCTAGCTGAACCATGCGTTCTTTCTGTTCTTCCCATTACTTCTGCTTCTGGCTATGAATTTCTCCTTTGCCTTCTGGCATTTCCCAGCTACAATTTCCATCAATTAATTAGCTGTTTTCCCTTCCAGCTCTCTTTCTCACTGAACTTATTCAAGAGCTGCCTCACGTCTCTGTAACTCCTCTTTTGAAGTTTGGCCTCTTTAGCCCTTCTCGTCCTAGTTCACTTCCACAAAGTATTCGAAACTCAAGACTGTATGGCCACTGTCACTATCTGTGTGGTCACTATCAATATCTTCTACATCAGAATAGCTCAGGGTGACTACAGAGTTTACCCTAACTGATTCATCCCATCCTCTTTCTGTCTCTCTCTGGTCGTGTCCCTCACATGGTGAATGAAGATTTTCATTTCTACGTGCAACATCTCAGCCCAACATTTCTGGTCACACTGTGGTTATTTCCACAGTCGTGTCCGCCATCGCTCTTTTGTCATCGTCGTACTGCTGTCTTAGTCTCTTGCTGTTTAGTTTAAGGCTGTACATCATTGTTACCACCACCCAGGGTGTGTGTGTGTGTGTGTGTGTGTGTGTGTGTGTGTGTGTGTGTGTGTACTCACCTATTTGTACTCACCTATTTGTGGTTGCAGGGGTCGAGTCCTAGCTCCTGGCCCCGCCTCTTCACCGGTTGCTACTAGGCCCTCTCTCTCCCCGCTCCATGAGCTTTATCAAACCTCGTCTTAAAACTGTGTATGGTTCCTGCCTCCACTACGTCATTTTCTAGGCTATTCCACTGCCTTACAACTCTATGACTGAAGAAATACTTCCTACTATCTCTCTGACTCATTTGTGTCTTCAACTTCCAATTGTGGCCTCTTGTTTCTGTGTCCCCTCCCTGGAACATCCTGTCTTTGTCCACCTTGTCTATTCCACGCAGTATTTTATATGTCGTTATCATGTCTCCCCTGACCCTCCTGTCCTCCAGTGTGGTCAGGCCGATTTCCCTTAATCTTTCTTCATAGGACATTCCCCTTAGCTCTGGAACTAACCTTGTCGCAAACCTTTGTACTTTTTCTAGTTGTGTGTGTGTGTGTGTGTGTGTGTGTGTGTGTGTGTGTGTGTGTGTGTGTGTGTGTGTGTGTGTGTCTGTGTGTGTGTGTGTGTGTGTCTGTGTCTGTGTCTGTGTGTCTGTGTGTCTGTGTGTGTCTGCGTCTGTGTCTGTGTGCCCCATTCTTATGTAAACAAAAACCAGAAATGCATGTCACTCCAGAAGCGGGGGTTATTTGTAAGTTGTATCAGCTACATTGTTATTGCCAGAGAACTGTGAGTGTTATTCCGCGCGTAAAGAACTGATCTGATACCACATCCAATAGGTCCACTTGGGGTCGGAAACTATATACAAAGTGGGTTGAGACATTCACTCTGACATACAGGTCATCACGAGAGAAAAAATGAAGATCACATAAAGCCATGAAGGAGGACTTGTTATCCGATGAGGAAACCTATAGTAAACCACCGAGTCTTATGGCCGAGACTTGGCGGAACACAGGGTTCCCTGGGGTGACGGGACACGGTAAACACGGAGTGCACTAGCGTGCCCTCTACGTAGTATTGACGTCATGGTAGACAATCTCTGAGGTTCAGAAGACACGGTATGTGAAACCAAATCACGGAACACAGAGAGGAACAGAAGAGAGGGCAAGAGAGAAAAAGAAAGAAAGAGGAGGGAGTGAGAAAGCGATCATCGAAGACCTCGGAACGACAATAAAAATACCTGAACATTTTTCAGGACGAACATGGGAAGAGGGAGAATCATCACTAAATTAGAAGGAGTCCCTGCAAAACTCGGAGCCTGTTTTTTATTTTTATTTTCACGAGACAGAGGGGGAAAGAGAGAGAGAGAGAGAGAAAGAGGAAAGAGAGGCGGGAGTTATGTAGAGCTAGGGGAATGAGGCGTTTGGCGTGCCGAGGCGAGGGGAGAGGGAGAAATAGAGAGGGGAAATGAAGGAGAGGTGCAGCAGGGAAGAACAGGAAAATATAGCATGAAAACAAGGGAGGGGTGGGAAAGTGAGAGGTAGAAGAGGGAGAGGTAATTTATGAAGAGGAGGGGAAGGGAGAGAAACAAACTTCATGAGAAATGGAAAGAAGAGGAAGAGGCGAACTGTAAAGAAACTGACTGCATGTATACAGGAAAAGAAGAAGAAGAAGAAGAAGAAGAAGAAGAAGAAGAAGAAGAAGAAGAAGAAGAAGAAGAAGAAGAAGAAGAAGAAGAAGAAGAAGAAGAAAAGAGGGGTAACCTGTAGGGTTACCTCCCATGACCTCTCCCGCGCCCCTCTTTCACGATGATAAAAAATTACAGATTAGAAGCTCCAGCATCACACATCATGAACATCATACACAAGTAACACTAACATCACACATCATGAACATCATACACAAGTAACACTAACATTACACATCATGAACATCATACACAAGTAACACTAACATCACACATCATGAACATCATACACAAGTAACACTAACATTACACATCATGAACATCATACACAAGTAACACTAACATTACACATCATGAACATCATACACAAATAACACTAACATCACACATCATGAACATTATACACAAGTAACACTAACATTACACATCATGAACATCATACACAAATAACACTAACATTACACATCATGAACATCATACACAAGTAACACTAACATCACACATCATGAACATCATACACAAATAACACTAACATCACACATCATGAACATTACAGGTTAGTAACACTAACATACCACATCATAAAACGTTATAAAAGACTGAGTCACCGAATCACAAACTTACAGAGAAACACGACCCATTAACAGTACTTAACAACAGGACAATCATACCAACGATAACTGTTAGATCATTATGACAGATGTGATCTGCACGCATCGTAGGTTAGGTTAGGTATCGTTCGTCAGCATACAGGTCAAGTGTTTCCTGACGTCGGTCTTAGTCACATGATGACCCGCCGCCGGAGCTTTAGGTCATCTGACCGAGGCCTTCCGCCACGCATCCTGTGAAGACATTACGTAAATACGACTTATGTTCAGTGGTCACCAGTGGTCATATGGTCCTGAGCTGCTTTAGGGATTAATGTGGAGGGTTACAAAGCCATGGCTTGCTTCTGCAGTGTTTCAAAATTCGAGGTTAGTGCTTCTCCAGGAGGAAATTAGGAGGCTGAGGGTTCACTTCGATGAGTTTGGGAGTGAGTGTGAGGTGGCTGGAGTGGGTGAGGGGAATGAGGCTACCAGCAGTGAGGAGCAGTCCAGCACCTGCTACAAGTGCTAGTAGTTCGCAGTAATGGGAGGAGCATCAAAATAAGTAGAGTTAAGAGAGAAGATTTGAAGGTAGGAAATCACTTCTCTGTTCTCCAGGATGAGTGTACTTCAGTGGTCAGTGAAGGTAAAAGTACTACCTCCCCTGCTAATAGACGTAAGTGCATTCTTGTGGTTGGTGACTCATAGGTAAGATATACGGACCGTGTTTTCTGTAATAGGAATAAGAAGATGAGACAGACAGTGTTTTCCTGCAGCTGGTGTTGGTGATATAGTCAACAGGATGGATAATGTAAGAACATAAGAAAGAAGTGGAAAAAGACACTTATGTACAGTTCAGGACATTTATTAAAGGAAACGTTTCGCCACGAGTGGCTTCTTCAGTCCTAATACAGAGAAAACTAAGAAAACGCATATATATAGTGGTGGGAGTCAGGTGAGGTGAAGCGTGGGTAGAGGTGGTAGTAGTAGTAGTAGTAGTAGTAATGGAACTAAGGAGGTGAGGTTAGAGAGGGACCTGCTGGCATCAAGTAACACCAGTTCCCAGGATGGGTAATATCCTCTTGCTTAGTAATTTTGAAATACTGTAACTACCGGATTTCTGCTTTATAGTGTTACTGACAGAAATTAGTGCAGCTTCAATGCATTTTCTCCGTCTTCAGTCGTCTTCTTTAATAACTAGTTTAGCTTCATTGAATTTCATGAGGTGTCCAACATCGTCTCTATGTTGAACACATGCGTTTTTGCGGTCATCATTTCTGCAAGCATTTTTGTGTTCTGCTATCCTAATGTCCAGAGTTCTGGCTGTTTCCCCTACATATACTTTGTCACACCCCCCACATGGTATAGTGTAGATTCCTGCACTTGTGCCAGAATCATGCTTGGGTTTTTGTATCAGGTTCCTAATAGTAGTTGAAGAGCTGGTAGATATTTTAGCCAGTTTTCTGTCAAACATTTTTGAAACATTAGTGGCAACGTTGCTGACCGGTAAAACGATGTAACTTGGAGGCTTTTCTTCAATTTGATAGGTGTTGGTCTTGCTGAGGATACGTGTTGCACGTTTCCTGCAGTCACGTATGAAGTGTAGGGGAAAGTGTAGTGAACTAAAAGAGTTGGTGATGTATGTACATTCTTCTTCGAGGAACTGCGGACTGGAAATTCTGTAGGCTTTCAGAAAGAAGCCAATAACTACCCCTCTTTTAGTTCTTGTGTCATGGTGAGAGAAGAAATGTAGAAGATCATTCTTGTAGGTAGGCTTCCGGTAGACTTTAAAAGAAAGTTTGCTTTCCCCTGTGCGTAAGAGAACGTCGAGAAAAGGTAACTGGTTGTCCTTCTCCTCCTCTAGAGTAAATATAATAGTAGGTTCCAGAGTGTTGATGGTGTTGAGGATGCCCTGTACGTCAAGATTTTTGGGTACAATGACCAAAATATCATCTACGTACCGCATCCAAGTAACTGAACGAGGGATGTTATTGAGGATCCTTCTTGATTCTAGGTCCTCCATATATAAATTGGCAAGAACTGCACTAAGGGGGGATCCCATGGCTAGTCCGAAGAGTTGTTTGTACTTCTTGTCCTCGAACCTAAAACAGTTATAACGAACACAAAGTTCGACAAGGCTCACAAAATCTTGGCGGGGTACAGGTAACTCTGTATCATCTTTAATCACCCTGCGAAGAAGATCAATGGCTTGATCAACTGGGACATTGGTGAATAAGGCAGTCACGTCAAAACTTGCAAGCTTCTTATCACTCATGTCGAGATCCCTGATACGGTTAAGGAGGTCACCCGAATGCTTTAGATGAGCCTGACTGATTGTACCCAGGAGCTTTGACAAATATTTCGCAGGGTGATTAAAGATGATACAGAGTTACCTGTACCCCGCCAAGATTTTGTGAGCCTTGTCGAACTTAGTGTTCGTTATAACTGTTTTAGGTTCGAGGACAAGAAGTACAAACAACTCTTCGGACTAGCCATGGGATCCCCCCTTAGTGCAGTTCTTGCCAATTTATATATGGAGGACCTGGAATCAAGAAGGATCCTCAATAACATCCCTCGTTCAGTTACTTGGATGCGGTACGTAGATGATATTTTGGTCATTGTACCCAAAAATCTTGACGTACAGGGCATCCTCAACACCATCAACACTCTGGAACCTACTATTATATTTACTCTAGAGGAGGAGAAGGACAACCAGTTACCTTTTCTCGACGTTCTCTTACGCACAGGGGAAAGCAAACTTTCTTTTAAAGTCTACCGGAAGCCTACCTACAAGAATGATCTTCTACATTTCTTCTCTCACCATGACACAAGAACTAAAAGAGGGGTAGTTATTGGCTTCTTTCTGAGAGCCTACAGAATTTCCAGTCCGCAGTTCCTCGAAGAAGAATGTACATACATCACCAACTCTTTTAGTTCACTACACTTTCCCCTACACTTCATACGTGACTGCAGGAAACGTGCAACACGTATCCTCAGCAAGACCAACACCTATCAAATTGAAGAAAAGCCTCCAAGTTACATCGTTTTACCGGTCAGCAACGTTGCCACTAATGTTTCAAAAATGTTTGACAGAAAACTGGCTAAAATATCTACCAGCTCTTCAACTACTATTAGGAACCTGATACAAAAACCCAAGCATGATTCTGTCACAAGTGCAGGAATCTACACTATACCATGTGGGGGGTGTGACAAAGTATATGTAGGGGAAACAGCCAGAACTCTGGACATTAGGATAGCAGAACACAAAAATGCTTGCAGAAATGATGACCGCAAAAACGCATGTGTTCAACATAGAGACGATGTTGGACACCTCATGAAATTCAATGAAGCTAAACTAGTTATTAAAGAAGACGACTTAAGATGGAGAAAATGCATTGAAGCTGCACTAATTTCTGTCAGTAACACTATAAAGCAGAAATCCGGTAGTTACAGTATTTCAAAATTACTAAGCAAGAGGATATTACCCATCCTGGGAACTGGTGTTACTTGATGCCAGCAGGTCCCTCTCTAACCTCACCTCCTTAGTTCCATTACTACTACTACTGATAAATTAGACACATGTGCAACTCTTGGGTATCTTTATTGAGGAAACGTTTCGCCACACAGTGGCTTCATCAGTCCATACAAAGGAGAATCTTGAAGAATAGGAGGAGAATGAGGTAATCAGTCCCTCAACCTTGAGTCGATGTGGTCAGTCCATCAATCTTGAATAGAATACGGCATACGTGCTGAGAAGGAGCTTATATACCGTTGGCAGGAGAGGTGAAGCAGTCAGAGGCAGTGTAACACTTATTCAATGTTGAAGTAGGTCGTGCCCAAGAATTAGGCAAGCGAAGAATTCCCAAGTATTAAGATCCCAAGAAGATGCAGTGTCTGACAGCTTTGTAGATGAATGGTTCAGAGAACCGACATGTTGATAAATTAGACACATGTGCAACTCTTGGGTATCTTTATTGAGGAAACGTTTCGCCACACAGTGGCTTCATCAGTCCATACAAAGGAGAATCTTGAAGAATAGGAGGAGAATGAGGTAATCAGTCCCTCAACCTTGAGTCGATGTGGTCAGTCCATCAATCTTGAATAGAATACGGCATACGTGCTGAGAAGGAGCTTATAAACCGTATGGCAGGAGAGGTGAAGCAGTCAGAGGCATATAAGCTCCTTCTCAGCACGTATGCCGTATTCTATTCAAGATTGATGGACTGACCACATCGACTCAAGGTTGAGGGACTGATTACCTCATTCTCCTCCTATTCTTCAAGATTCTCCTTTGTATGGACTGATGAAGCCACTGTGTGGCGAAACGTTTCCTCAATAAAGATACCCAAGAGTTGCACATGTGTCTAATTTATCAACATGTCGGTTCTCTGAACCATTCATCTACACTACTACTACTACTACTACCACCTCTACCCACGCTTCACCTCACCTGACTCCCACCACTATATATATGTGTTTTCTTAGTTTTCTCTGTATTAGGACTGAAGAAGCCACTCGTGACGAAACGTTTCCTTTAATAAATGTCCTGAACTGTACATAAGTGTCTTTTTCCACATCTTGTTGGTATCACCATACCATTTCCTCATAAGAAAGAAGGAAAACTGCAGCAGGCCTACTGACCCATGCGAGGCAGGTCCAAGTCGCCTACTAGCTTATGCCACTGACCCAACCTAATCAGGTCCAGCTCACATCCACTTAAGGAAGGAGCACAGCATCAAACCTACTAGCGCAAGCTAGTCAGGTCCAACTCACACCCACCCACACCCACTCATGTATTTATCTAACCTATTTCAAAGCTACACAACGTTTTAGCTTCTATGACGGTACTCGGGAGTTTGTTCCGCTCATCCACAACTCTATTACCAAACCAGTGCTTTCCTATATCCTTCCTGTATCTGAATTTTTCGAACTTGAAACCCTTGCTGCGAGTCCTGTCTTGGTTAGATAAGATTAAGACACATGTGCAACATCTGGGTATCTTTATTGTAGACGTTTCGCCATCCAGTGGCTTTATCAATACAAATTCTAGGACATAACTTGAAGACAGTAGAACTATGTACAGAAGATGAGGTAATCAGTCCCTCAACCTAGGAGTAGGTGCAAAGAGCACCATAGTCGTGGAGATTCTGAAAGAATCTCCACGACTATGGTCGCACCTACTCCAAGGTTGAGGGACTGATTACCTCATCTTCTGTACATAGTTCTACTGTCTTCAAGTTATGTCCTAGAATTTGTATTGATAAAGCCACTGGATGGCGAAACGTCTACAATAAAGATACCCAGATGTTGCACATGTGTCTTAATCTCATCTTGTCGGTATTATATACCATTCGTACACAACTTGGCTAGATACTTTTTAGTACATTATTTACACCCCCTTTGTTTATTCCTGTTTTCCATTTAAACACCTCAATCATATCCCCCTAATTCTATTCCTTTCTAGAGAGTGTAGATTCAGGGCCCTCAGTCTATCCTCATTGGGAAGATTTCTGATACATGGGATCAACTTTGTCATCCTCCTTTGTACGTTTTCCAGTGCATTTATATCCATTTTGTAATATGGCGACCAGAACTGAGAAGTATAATCTAACAACAAGTATAATGTAAATGAGGCCTAACCAAACAAGTATAGAGTTGAAGAACAACCTGAGTACTTCTATTATTGATGCTTGGCAATATAAACACAAATGCAGTATAATGTGATCCTTTATTGACTACGTTTCGCCCACACAGTGGGCTTTTTCAAGTCACAAACAGAACTACCTGGGGTGGAAGGAACGCGAGTATTTATAGTCCAGCTGAGGTCAGGTGAAGAATGCTGCATCTGATGATGTACCGAGTGGGGTTATAGTCTAAAAACTTGGGTAGCTTGGAAAGGAGATTGGAAAAGTTTGTGAGCAGACCTTCTACAGTGTTCTTATGTGGGATAGCGATGAAGAAGTTTCTTGGCAAGTGGTTCAGCTATGTTATAGAAGCCACTATTCTGGTTGAAGTTGTCGGATATAGAAATGAGTGATGATTCCAGGATTCTTCGGTATTGAGTGTTGTCTTCTGTGGCGATAAGTCTTGAGTTTCTGTAGTTTATCAAGTGGTTGTGTGAATTACGGTGTTGTACGCAGGCATTCCTTGTGTCGTCAGACCTGCTTGCGTATTGGTGTTCTGAAATACGTGTTTGGAGGTCCCTTGATGTTTCGCCCACGTATAACTTGTTGCAGTCATTACAAGGGATTATGTATACCCCTGCAGAGGATGGAGGCTTGTCCTGCCTGCTACTGGTGATGTCCTTGATGGTCGTGGTTGTGGAGGTAGATACTTGGAATGATGTTTTGGCAAAGATGTTGGAAACATGTTTGGCAATGGAGTTGGTGGGAAGGACTATGTATCTCTTCTCGGCAGTGTCTTCTCTGGGTGTGTTGAAGATGTTTAATGCTCGCCGTCTGCAGTCTCTGATGAAGTGACGAGGATAGTGGAGTTTAGAAAATATTTGTTCAATTATAGTGCATTCTTCCTCAAGGAACTCGTTGCTGCAGATTCTGAGTGCACGCAGGAAGAAGCCTATAATTACACCACGTTTGGTTTTGGTGTCGTGGTGAGAGTAGAAGTGGAGAAGATCGTTTTGGTTGGTGGGTTTTCGATAGACTTTAAAACGAAGTTCGTGGTCAGCTTTGCAGAGCAGGACATCAAGGAAAGGAAGAGTGTTGTCGACTTCTTCTTCAAGTGTGAACTGGATTGAAGGCTCGACCTGGTTGAGCTTGTCTTGGAGAGCTTGAACGTTGAAGCATTTAGGAGTTATGAGGAGAATGTCGTCAACATAACGGAGTTTCTCTTTCGAAAATCACCTCTTTCAGCAGACTTTTGGACTACCCATGGGTTCGCCACTCAGTGCAGTCCTGGCGAACCTATACATGGAACATCTAGAAGCCGAACGTTTCTCCACCATTATTCCTTCGTCTGTCACCTGGCTCCGTTATGTTGACGACATTCTCCTCATAACTCCTAAACGCTTCAACGTTCAAGCTCTCCAAGACAAGCTCAACCAGGTCGAGCCTTCAATCCAGTTCACACTTGAAGAAGAAGTCGACAACACTCTTCCTTTCCTTGATGTCCTGCTCTGCAAAGCTGACCACGAACTTCGTTTTAAAGTCTATCGAAAACCCACCAACCAAAACGATCTTCTCCACTTCTACTCTCACCACGACACCAAAACCAAACGTGGTGTAATTATAGGCTTCTTCCTGCGTGCACTCAGAATCTGCAGCAACGAGTTCCTTGAGGAAGAATGCACTATAATTGAACAAATATTTTCTAAACTCCACTATCCTCGTCACTTCATCAGAGACTGCAGACGGCGAGCATTAAACATCTTCAACACACCCAGAGAAGACACTGCCGAGAAGAGATACATAGTCCTTCCCACCAACTCCATTGCCAAACATGTTTCCAACATCTTTGCCAAAACATCATTCCAAGTATCTACCTCCACAACCACGACCATCAAGGACATCACCAGTAGTAGGCAGGACAAGCCTCCATCCTCTGCAGGGGTATACATAATCCCTTGTAATGACTGCAACAAGTTATACGTGGGCGAAACATCAAGGGACCTCCAAACACGTATTTCAGAACACCAATACGCAAGCAGGTCTGACGACACAAGGAATGCCTGCGTACAACACCGTAATTCACACAACCACTTGATAAACTACAGAAACTCAAGACTTATCGCCACAGAAGACAACACTCAATACCGAAGAATCCTGGAATCATCACTCATTTCTATATCCGACAACTTCAACCAGAATAGTGGCTTCTATAACATAGCTGAACCACTTGCCAAGAAACTTCTTCATCGCTATCCCACATAAGAACACTGTAGAAGGTCTGCTCACAAACTTTTCCAATCTCCTTTCCAAGCTACCCAAGTTTTTAGACTATAACCCCACTCGGTACATCATCAGATGCAGCATTCTTCACCTGACCTCAGCTGGACTATAAATACTCGCGTTCCTTCCACCCCAGGTAGTTCTGTTTGTGACTTGAAAAAGCCCACTGTGTGGGCGAAACGTAGTCAATAAAGGATCACATTATACTGCATTTGTGTTTATATTGCCATTGTGTCGGTATTTTATACCATTTATTTCCATTATTGATGCTTCTTGATATGAAGCCAAGGATTCTGTTAACTTTATTGTGAACATTTATGCACTGTTGTCTAGGTTTCAGATTACTGCTAACCAGAACTCCTAAATCCTCTTTGCAATCAGTAATATTAAGATCTACAACATTTAGTTTATATGTGGCATGATTATTTTCCTATCCAACATTTAGTAGAGCTTTGCATTTGTCTATATTAAACTGCATCTTCCACTTCTCCGACCATTGCATCAGTCTATTCAAATCATCCTGGAGTGCTCTAATGTCCTCATTAGAAAGAATTTAATGGCCAGTTTTGGTGTCATCAGCAAATTTGCTTATGCCGTTATTAATTCCCTCATCAATGTCGTTTATGTAAATTGTAAACAACAAGGGGCCCGTCACTGACCCCTGAGGAACACCGCTTGTGACCTGGCCCAACTCTGATTTCTCCCCATTTATGCAAACTCTCTGCTGTCTATTTGTCAACCATGCCTCTACCTACTCAATATCCTAGTGAAAAAAATTAGTAAATTCGTAAGGCAGAAATGCCCTTTCGCAAAACCATGTTGAGATTCATTAATCATTTAATGCCTTTCAACATGGCCACGAATTGTCTCAGCAATTATTGATTCCATAAATTTTCCCACTATGGAGGTAAGGCTTGGTCTATATAGTTCGAAGCTAAGAACCTATCTCCTGTTTTGTAAATAGGTATCATTTGCCGTTTTCCACTTGTCTGGCACTATGCCAGTTTGTAGTGATATGTTGAAAAGATTAGCCAAAGGTTTGCCAAGTTCCTCTTCACATTCCTTTAAAACCCTTGCAAACAGTTCATCAGGGCCTGGGGATTTGTTAGGTTTCAATTTCTCTATTTGTCTGAGGACCATGTCACTAATTACCCCAGTCGTGCATAGTTTATTATCGTTCTGCTCTACATAATTTATTATTTCTAAAATTTTGCTAGTATCATCCTGTGTAAAAACTGAAAGGAAGTAAGTGTTGAAAATTTCACACATTTCCTCATCACTGTCAGTGATCTGACATGAGTTACTTTTAAGTGGGCCTCTCTTGTCCCTAATCTTGCTTCTGTATACCTGAAAGAACCTTCTTGGGTTAGTCTTCGAATCCATTGCGACTTTATCCTCATAAACCCTTTTTGCTTCTCTTATTCCATTTTTTATTTCTCTCTTTAATTGAATAGCATATTGATTTCTTAACCGCCCATCCCATCTTTGATATGCCTATATATGCCTTTTTTTGACCAATGAGATGTTTTAATCTATTGTTTATCCATTTGGGATCATTTTTGATTGATCTAATTTCCCTACTTGGAACATAAGTTGTCTGGGCAGCTAGAACTATGCTCTGATAAACGTACCTGACCCATGCTCGGGTCATTCCAATTCAGCCCACCCAGGTAATTTCTCAGTCCAATGAAATCAGCCAAGCAGAAATCTGAGACAAAGACTTCACTGCAGACATTTGGATAATTTATATTGAAACTAAGTGATTTGTCATCGCTTTCCCCAAGCTCATCAACAGTGCACATGTGTTTGCAATAAAGCGAACAGAATCCTTGGGTTCAAAGGTTGTTCTCAGATTGTTCTTCAACTTGGTTAGGCCTCATTTAGATTATGCTGAGCAGTTCTGGTCACCGTATTACAGAATGGATATAAATGCACTAGAAAACGTACAAAGAAGGTTGACAAAGTTGATCCCATGTATCAGAAGTCTAAGAGGATAAACTGAGGGCCCTGAATATGTACTCTCTAGAAAGGCATAGAATTAGGGGGTGTATAAATGGAAAACGGGAATAAATAAATAGCGTGCTAAAAATATCTAGCCAAGACAGGACTCGCAGAAATGGTTTGAAGTTGGAAAAATTCAAAATCAGGAAGGATATAGGAAAGCACAGGTTTGGTAATAGAGTTGTGGATGAGTGGAACAAACTCCCGAGTACCGTCATAGAAGCTGAGACGTTGTGTAGTTTTAAAAATAGGTTAGGTAAATACATGAGTGGGTGTAGGTGGGTGTGAGTTGGACCTGACTAGCTTGTGCTAATGGGTCTGATGCCGTGCTTTTTCCTTAAGTGGATGTGACCTGACCTGACTAGGTTGGGTCATTGGCTTAAGCCGGTAGGAGACTTGGACTTGCCTCGTATGAGCCAGTAGGCCTGCTGCAGTGTTCTTTCTTTCTTATGTTCTTAAGTTAAAAGAGGTTAATACTTGATCCCCGGTACGGGTGGAAACATTAGGACGTGTTTCCCGAAGACACCTGCTGTCCCTGTTCACCTAGCAGCAAAATAGGTACCTAGGTGTTAGTCGACTGGTGTGGGTCGCATCCTGGGGTATAAAATTGACCTAATTTGCCCGAAATGTTCTGCATAACAGGGGTTTTCTATATAGCGTGAGGCCTGGTCAATGGCCCGGGCCGCGGGGGCGTTGATCCCTGGAATAACCTTCAGGTAGGTAATAGTATGTCATTGATGTCACCTATGCGTGTATACCCTGTACTAGTACTTGTAAAAGTAAAGATTATTATTATTATTATTATTATTATTATTATTATTATTATTATTATTATTATTATTATTATTATTATTATTAATGTAGAAAGTTAGTACTCCCCAGGGCACGGTTCTGGTCTCTTTACTCTTTCTCTTCACATCAGATACAGATAGAAACATTATCCGCATATTCACTATTCTTTGTGTTAGCATGAAAGTCGCCTCAGTAAAAGGCACAGAATAATTACAAGCAGAAACAGTGCTGGTAAATGTGAAGAGTTCGTTTACTGTCCACAAAAGAGTCAATAAAACATCTAAACTACTTTTCACATCCCCAACACATAACAGTGATAAAACCGAAGAACGAGGGAGAAAACGAAGAAAATGACACAAAGGCATGCGAGGACCCGAGCAAAGGATTCAGGGAAGTATTTACTGAGGAGACAGGAACAGCGCCCAGGAGCCTAATGGGTAGCACAGATAAAAAAGAAAGGTACAAAGAAAAGTCTCCGTGTCTTTGTATTATTCATATATGTAGGCCGTCCAACCGGATCAGATGAAGCTCGACAGCATCCAGGCATCCCAGAGAAAGTGATACAGCTGCTGGGAGAACTGAATACCACAATAGTTATAGGAGCCTACAATGTATCTTCAAGGATACCGAAAGATCGGGAGGAAGAAATGAGTTAGCTTAACACGACTATCAGTAACAAGTTACGAGATACCTAACAACTACCAAATTGCTGAAAGCTGCAAATGTGAGTCACACACACACACACACACACACACACACACACACACACACACACACACACACACACACACACACACACACACATGTATAGTATGCAAAGTCATGGAGAAGATTATCAGGAGAAGAGTGGTGGAACACCTAGAAAGGAATGATCTCATCAAGAGCAGCCAACATGGATTCAGGGATGGGAAATCCTGTGTTACAAACCTACGGGAGTTCTATGACATGGTGACAGCAGTAAGACAAGAGAGAGAGAGGGGTGGGTGGATTGCATTTTCTTGGACTGCAAAAAGGTGTTTGACACAGTTCCACACAAGAGATTAGTGCAAAAACTGGAGGACCAAGCAGGGATAACAGGGAAGGCACTACAATGGATCAGGGAATACTTGTCAGGAAGACAGCAGCGAGTCATGATACGTGGCGAGGTGTCAGAGTGGGCGCCTGTCACCAGCGGGGTCCCACAGGGGTCAGTCCTAGGACCAGTGCTGTTTCTGGTATTTGTGAGCGACATGACGGAGGGAATAGACTCCGAGGTGTCCCTGTTTGCAGATGACGTGAAGTTGATGAGAAGAATTCATTCGATCGAAGACCAGGCAGAACTACAAAGGGATCTGGACAGGCTGCAGACCTGGTCCAGCAATTGGCTCCTGGAGTTCAATCCCACCAAGTGCAAAGTCATGAAGATTGGGGAAGGGCAAAGAAGACCGCAGACGGAGTACAGTCTTGGGGGGCCAGAGACTACAAACCTCACTCAAGGAAAAAGATCTTGGGGTGAGTATAACACCAGGCACATCTCCTGAAGAGCACATCAACTAAATAACGGCTGCAGCGTATGGGCGCCTAGCAAACCTCAGAACAGCATTCCGATATCTTAATAAGGAATCGTTCAGGACCCTGTACACCGTGTACGTTAGGCCCATATTGGAGTATGCGGCACCAGTTTGGAACCCACACCTAGCCAAGCACGTAAAGAAACTAGAGAAAGTGCAAAGGTTTGCAACAAGACTAGTCCCAGAGCTAAAAGGTATGTCCTACGAGGAGAGGTTAAGGGAAATCAACCTGACGACACTGGAGGACAGGAGAGATAGGGGGGACATGATAACGACATACAAAATACTGAGAGGAATTGACAAGGTGGACAAAGACAGGATGTTCCAGAGATTGGACACAGTAACAAGGGGACACAGTTGGAAGTTGAATACACAGATGAATCACAGGAATGTTAGGAAGTATTTCTTCAGCCACAGAGTAGTGAGGAAGTGGAATAGTTTGGGAAGCGAAGTAGTGGAGGCAGAATCCATACATAGCTTTAAGCAGGGGTATGATAAAGCTCACGGTTCAGAGAGAGTGACCTAGTAGCGACCAGTGAAGAGGCGGGGCCAGGAGCTTGGACTCGACTCCTGCAACCTCAACTAGGTGAGTACACACACACACACACACACACACGCATATATATATATATATATATACATATATATATATATATATATATATATATATATATATATATATATATATATATATATATATATAAATAACAACACTGCGCTAGCCACGGATTCGAACCCATGTTGTACTGGCCTGCCTCATGGTAAGCGAGAACCACATGACACTTTAAACCACAGGATCACCCAACCCTACAAAGAATGGCGCAGCCAGCACACAGCTAGCTGTAAAGTAAAAGGACACAAGTGCAACTAATGTGACATTTTATTGTGGCAACGTTTCGCTCTCCAGGAGCTTTGTCTAGCTGATACAAACAGTATATGGACACAGAGGGTATATAAAGGCTCAGAGTGAGGTGCAATACTAGTGAGGTACCATTTCGATGTTCACTAGTGGTAGTAGTAGTAGTGACAAAAGTAATACAATATGGTAGAGCAATTAATTCGTACATGAGTAAAAGGATATAAAAGCTATTACTTGGGTAACATAAAAATAGGTTGGACAAATATAGACTGGATAGAGAAGGCCTTTTTCAGTGTTCACTCTCTGTAATGTGCTTTGTGTAGTATAATAGGAGAGACTATGTGATGGCAGGGTTTACTGTTTTCAGGAGGATTCTCGCTAAGACTTCAAAGATGGTGAAGCTGCCGTTGTTTTGTTTAATTGTATTCGAAACAGCGATCAGTGCTGATTCGAGGCACTTGCGTCTGCGGAAATTAGTTTCTTTGATCACTAATTGGGCGTCCCTGAATTTCATGAGATGATTGGTGGAATTTCGGTGTTGTACGCAGGCGTTGTTCAAGTTATCGTTCCTACATGCGTAAATGTGTTCATTGAGGCAGATGTCGAGGTTTCTTGCTGTTTCACCTACATAAATCTTGTCACAGCCTCCGCAGGGTATAGTGTAAACCCCTGCATTGACTGATTCGTGGTGCTTTGATTTTGTCCTGGTTAGATCCTTTATTGAAGTGCTAGAAGCGATGGCGACTCTGGTGTTAGCTTGTGAAAGTACTTTAGAAACGTTCAGTGCAACCTGGCTGTGGGGAAGAATTATAACTTTGTTGGGAGTGGTGTTGGTGCATGGAGAATTAATGATCTGAAGAGCTCTTTTCTTGCAGTCTTTGATGAAAAAGGAAGGAAAATGTAACTCATTGAAGGTTTGGTGAATGTATGTACAATCCTCGTCAAGAAACTCAGGACTACAAATTCGGTATGCTCTTAGGAAAAACCCGATGATGATGCCTCTTTTGGTCTTGGTATCTTGACTGGAATAGAAGTGTGTGAGATCATTTTTATTGGTAGGTTTCCGATAAACTTGAAATCTTAGGTTGTTGTCTACTTTGTGAATGAGGACGTCGAGGAAAGGTAGCTTGTCATTGGACTCTTCTTCTAGTGTAAACTGGATCGCCGGTTCAACTGCGTTGAGCCTTGCCTGAAGATTCCGTACATCGAAACGTTTGGGAGTTGTTGCGAGGACGTCGTCCACGTAATGTAACCAAGTGACGCTTGAAGGGATGATTTTTGCGAAGTGTTCGGACTCTAGGTGTTCCACGTATAAGTTGGCTAGGACGGCACTGATGGGGTACCCCATTCCCATGCCGTAGGTTTGTTTGTAGAGCTTGTTGTTGAAAGAAAAACAGTTGAAATTAACACAGAGTTCAATCAAGTCAACAAAATCTCCGGGAGGTAGAGGAAGATTAAGGTCCTGATTGACTTTACGTCGTAGAACCTCGATGGCTTTTGTGGTAGGTACTTTTGTGAAGAGGAAAGTCACGTCCAAACTACTTAGTTTCTTGTTACGGATGGAGAGGTTGCGGATGCGGTTGAGAAGATCGCCTGAGTGTTTAAGATGAGCGGGGCTGATGGTCCCCCTGGTCTACTACTACCACTACTGAACATCGAAATGGTACCTCACTAGTATTGCACCTCACTCTGAGCCTTTATTTACCCTCTGTGTCAATATACTGTTCGTATCGGCTTGACAAAGCTCCTGGAGAGCTAAACGTTACCACAATAAAATGTCACATTAGTTGCACATGTGTCCTTTTACTTTACATATTGTCGGTAATTCTACCAACATTATTACACACAGCTAGCTGTTGGGCCGCCATCCGAGGGCATACGTTGGTGTGGGAGCTTCTAAGCTAATTTCATTCTCATCCCTGATTGGTGTACTAGCCTCACGAGCAGAATTTATATATTATATATGCCCAACAGCTAGCATTGCTGGCTGCGCCATTCTTGTAGGGTTGGGTGGTCATGTGGTTTAAAGCGTCATGTGGTTCTCGCTTACCATGGAAAAATACCCTGACTTTGCCTATTGTAAATCAATCATAACCACTTAATTCAATATCACACATAAGCTGCACTATGTTATTTTGTTATTTAATTCATGTCTGCAAAAACAACTCATTACGACTGTAACCAGTTAAAACACGTAAATTGTTTAGTAATAATCTTGGTAGAACTACCGACAAAACTTTAGGTAAAAGGACACAGATGCAACTAATGTGACATTTAATTGTGGCAACGTTTCTCTCTCCATGAGCTTTGTCAAGCCGTTACGAAGATACAAGGACACAACAGAGGATATATATAGGTACGACGTGAAGCGAAAGAGATATGTGGCGTGGTAGGCATCTTGGCCCATCCCTCCCCACAACTTGGGCCAGTAGGCCTACTGCAGTGCTTATGTTCTTTCAACTCACTTTGTTACCAATATATATAACCTTTCTGTTTTTTATGAAAATTAGACACATGTGCGACATCTGGGTATCTTTGACTGTAGACGTTTCGCCAGCCAGTGGCTGTATCAATACAGATTCTAGGACATAATTTGAAGACTATGTACAAAAGATGAGGTAAACAGTCCCTCAGACTTGAAGTTGGTGTGTAGAGCACCGTATGGTTTGTAACGACTTGACAAAGCTCCTTCAGAGCGAAACGTTTCCACAATAAAAATGTCACATTAGTTATACCTGTGTTCTTTTTAACCTACATATAACTGGTTCATTACCACAGTGACTTGTTAACCAACCCTTCCTCTTAACTCAGGTGAACTTCCATGTGGTTTTCCTCACAATGTTCAGGAAATTTCTTGGTAGGTTAGGCTAGGTTATGTTAGGTTACGTTAGGTTAGGTTAGACTAGGTTTTGTTAGCTTAGGTTAGGTTAGGCTATGTTATGTTAGGTTAGGTTAGCTTAGGCTATAGATTATATTAGCCTAGAATGTTTCTATCAATAAATATAAAATAACTACTTATAATATACCATCACGGGGAAGTTATACATATAAGTTCAAGGCGATAAAAAGTTTTGTGGCGCGAACAACTGACAACCACCGAGAACTGTGAGATTTGGACTGTTTAAAGAGGCTTCGGCAGCGCTGTATAGCCCTTGTGGCTTAGCGCTTCTTTTTGATTATAATAATAATTCGGCAGTCCCACATTTGACTGGAATTACAGTACTCAGACGCTACCTGTAATTCAGAGGATAGACTGAATTTGCCGACCTATAAAAAGTCTGGAACCCAGTCGCAGGATCCATTATGTGCTTGAAGGATACCTGAGGGACGTTTCAGGAGGTCCTATATCAGGTCTCTTGGAGGATCAAGGCCTGATCAACCAGGCTGTCACTGTGGAAAAAGACACTTATGTACAGTTCAGGACATTTATTAAAGGAAACGTTTCGCCACGAGTGGCTTCTTCAGTCCTAATACAGAGAAAACTAAGAAAACACACATATATATAGTGGTGGGAGTCAGGTGAGGTGAAGCGTGGGTAGAGGTGGTAATAGTAGTAGTAGTAGTAATGGAACTAAGGAGGTGAGGTTAGAGAGGGACCTGCTGGCATCAAGTAACACCAGTTCCCAGGATGGGTAATATCCTCTTGCTTAGTAATTTTGAAATACTGTAACTACCGGATTTTTGCTTTATAGTGTTACTGACAGAAATTAGTGCAGCTTCAATGCATTTTCTCCGTCTTAAGTCGTCTTCTTTAATAACTAGTTTAGCTTCATTGAATTTCATGAGTTGTCCAACATCGTCTCTATGTTGAACACATGCGTTTTTGCGGTCATCATTTCTGCAAGCATTTTTGTGTTCTGCTATTCTAATGTCCAGAGTTCTGGCTGTTTCCCCTACATATACTTTGTCACACCCCCCACATGGTATAGTGTAGATACCTGCACTTGTGCCAGAATCATGCTTGGGTTTTTGTATCAGGTTCCTAATAGTAGTTGAAGAGCTGGTAGATATTTTAGCCAGTTTTCTGTCAAACATTTTTGAAACATTAGTGGCAACGTTGCTGACCGGTAAAACGATGTAACTTGGAGGCTTTTCTTCAATTTGATAGGTGTTGGTCTTGCTGAGGATACGTGTTGCACGTTTCCTGCAGTCACGTATGAAGTGTAGGGGAAAGTGTAGTGAACTAAAAGAGTTGGTGATGTATGTACATTCTTCTTCGAGGAACTGCGGACTGGAAATTCTGTAGGCTCTCAGAAAGAAGCCAATAACTACCCCTCTTTTAGTTCTTGTGTCATGGTGAGAGAAGAAATGTAGAAGATCATTCTTGTAGGTAGGCTTCCGGTAGACTTTAAAAGAAAGTTTGCTTTCCCCTGTGCGTAAGAGAACGTCGAGAAAAGGTAACTGGTTGTCCTTCTCCTCCTCTAGAGTAAATTTAATAGTAGGTTCCAGATTGTTGATGGTGTTGAGGATGCCCTGTACGTCAAGATTTTTGGGTACAATGACCAAAATATCATCTACGTACAGCATCCAAGTAACTGAACGAGGGATGTTATTGAGGATCCTTCTTGATTCCAGGTCCTCCATATATAAATTGGCAAGAACTGCACTAAGGGGGGATCCCATGGCTAGTCCGAAGAGTTGTTTGTACTTCTTGTCCTCGAACCTAAAACAGTTATAACGAACACAAAGTTCGACAAGGCTCACAAAATCTTGGCGGGGTACAGGTAACTCTGTATCATCTTTAATCACCCTGCGAAGAAGATCAATGGCTTGATCAACTGGGACATTGGTGAATAAGGCAGTCACGTCAAAACTTGCAAGCTTCTTATCACTCATGTCGAGATCCCTGATACGGTTAAGGAGGTCACCCGAATGCTTTAGATGAGCCTGATTGATTGTACCCAGGAGCTTTGACAAATATTTCGCCAAAACTCCTGCTAGACTGTGAGGGGCGCTGCCGATACCAGATGTAATGGGTCTCATAGGCACATTTGGTTTGTGGGTCTTTGGTAAACCATAAAGTCTAGCTGACTTGGGGTTGGTAGGGATGAGGCGCAAGAGCTTTTTACCTTCTTCTGATTTCCTGAGTATACTGCGGGTCTTACTGAGAAAAGAATCTGTTTCTTTCCTCCATGCATGTTCGGGGATGGAAACGTATGTGTTGGCGTCGTTCAATAAATCTTGCATCTTACTAACGTAGTCTGTACTGTTGAGGATGACCACTCCTCCTCCTTTGTCCGCTGTGGTGATGAGAATATCATTATTGGTAGCTAAGTGTTTGAGTGCCTGGATGTAGCGACGAGGAATGACTGGACGACTAGGTTCAGAAACTGCAGCTGCAATAAGTCCTTGTATGAAACCTTTGTTAAACTCAGAGTCACCGAAGGACAACCAGTTACCTTTTCTCGACGTTCTCTTACGCACAGGGGAAAGCAAACTTTCTTTTAAAGTCTACCGGAAGCCTACCTACAAGAATGATCTTCTACATTTCTTCTCTCACCATGACACAAGAACTAAAAGAGGGGTAGTTATTGGCTTCTTTCTGAGAGCCTACAGAATTTCCAGTCCGCAGTTCCTCGAAGAAGAATGTACATACATCACCAACTCTTTTAGTTCACTACACTTTCCCCTACACTTCATACGTGACTGCAGGAAACGTGCAACACGTATCCTCAGCAAGACCAACACCTATCAAATTGAAGAAAAGCCTCCAAGTTACATCGTTTTACCGGTCAGCAACGTTGCCACTAATGTTTCAAAAATGTTTGACAGAAAACTGGCTAAAATATCTACCAGCTCTTCAACTACTATTAGGAACCTGATACAAAAACCCAAGCATGATTCTGGCACAAGTGCAGGTATCTACACTATACCATGTGGGGGGTGTGACAAAGTATATGTAGGGGAAACAGCCAGAACTCTGGACATTAGAATAGCAGAACACAAAAATGCTCGCAGAAATGATGACCGCAAAAACGCATGTGTTCAACATAGAGACGATGTTGGACACCTCATGAAATTCAATGAAGCTAAACTAGTTATTAAAGAAGACGACTTAAGACGGAGAAAATGCATTGAAGCTGCACTAATTTCTGTCAGTAACACTATAAAGCAAAAATCCGGTAGTTACAGTATTTCAAAATTACTAAGCAAGAGGATATTACCCATCCTGGGAACTGGTGTTACTTGATGCCAGCAGGTCCCTCTCTAACCTCACCTCCTTAGTTCCATTACTACTACTACTACTATTACCACCTCTACCCACGCTTCACCTCACCTGACTCCCACCACTATATATATGTGTGTTTTCTTAGTTTTCTCTGTATTAGGACTGAAGAAGCCACTCGTGGCGAAACGTTTCCTTTAATAAATGTCCTGAACTGTACATAAGTGTCTTTTTCCACATCTTGTCGGTATCACCATACCATTTCCTCAGGCTGTCACTGTTGGTCGGACGCAGTACAACGTACGAACCTCAGAGAATAAAAAGGCACAATACAGTGACTCGAACAATACAAAAACAACCAGCAGTTATCTGTATACGAACTACAGCCCGGCTGGTCAGGCACTGACCTGATTGGTAATCTTTTGGCTACCGCCGTGCCTTCAGCCTATCCTTCTCTGTATGTTGTCCAGTGCACCTCGTATGTGTATCTTGTGTACATGTAAATATACCTGGCAGGGTGCTGACATATCTAATTTCCTTCACCTCACCTCTGGCAATTATATATACTTTTAATTTATTTCCTAAGATTCCTCTGTTTTAAAAGGGGATACTTTAAAGAGGATATCTAAAAGGGGGATACCTAAAGCGATGGTGGTAAATGTGGTTCCTCTTCGTCCAAGATCTCCGTGAGATAACCCGAGAATGCCTCTTCCGATACACTGACATATACACACACACCACTCGGTGTATATACAGTGACATATACACACCACTCGGTGCATATACATTGAGATATACACACCTCTCGGTGTATATACACTGAGATATATACACCTCTCGGTGTATATACACTGAGATATACACACCTCTCGGGGTATATACACTGAGATATACACACCTCTTGGTGTATTGTCACACAGTGATAAACCTCTCTGTGTACACACACATGTATACATCCGTGTATACATACACCTTGCGGTATGGTGTTTGGGACACAACCTGCCACCTGCTGACCCTCTGGGCGGTCATAAGGTGACCTATCTCCCCCATGTTGACCCTAAGATATGGAGGTGACCTGACATGACCTGACCCCCTCCCTCACGCCAGTCAAGTCAATATGACAATAACAGCACAAACACAGAGACACTGACAAGGACAGCACACAATGCAATGACAAAATACAAAACAAATACAGAAATACCGTGAAAAAAAGTACAAAAATAGTAAAAACAGCGCAGAAACAAAAAAAAAAAGGAAATGACAAATACAAACATAAAATACAACAAAATCAGAATAAATACAAAAGGACGATAACAAAAACAACGAAAATACAAAAACAAAGGAATTAAAGAAATACAGTGACAAAAACAGTACAGATACAGTAAAAATACAAGCACAATAACAGGACAAAAACAAAATAAAAAAAAAAGAATCACAAAGACAACAAAATTATGCAGTGATTTTTTTACACAAAATTTACTATTATACAAAACAAAAACTTCTGGAAATGAAACAATGAAAAACAAATAAACATTACACAGGACGACTCGTACATAAACATGGCGATGTTTATTAAATTCCGCAACAGTGAGGCACAACAGTGGCACAGCAGTGACACAGCGGTGAGACACAGCAGTGAAACCTAACAGCGACACAGCAGTGAGACGCAGCAGTGGCACAGCAGTGGCACAGCAGTGAGACACAGCAGTGGCACAACGGTGAGACACAGCAGTGATACAGCTGCAGCACATCAGTGGCACAGCAGTGAGACACAGTAGTGACACAACAGTGGCACAGTGGTGAGATACAGCAGTGGCACAGCACTGAGACACAGCAGCGGCACAGCAGTGAGACACAGTAGTGACACAGCGGTGAGACACAGCAGTGTCACAGCAGTGATACATAGCAGGGGCACAGCAATGAGAAACAGCAGCGGCACAGCAGTGAGACAGCAGTGGCAGAGCAGTGAGACACAGCAGTGGCAAAGCAGTGGTAAAGAAAAGGCACAATAGCGGAACAGCAGAGACACAGCATAAAACAGGACAATGGTCCAGCATGAGACACATCAGTGGTCCAGCATGACACAACAGTGCTACAGCGTGAGACACAGCAATGGTACAACGTGAGACACGGCAGTGTTACATTGTGAAACACAGCAATGGTCCAGTATGAGACACAACAGTGGTACAACGTGAGACACAGCAGTGGTACATTGTGTGTCACAGCATCGTGTGAACTGGCATAGCGCCAGACAAGTGGAAAATGACCAATGTGACACTTGTCTACGAAGCAGGTGACAGGTCCTTAGCTTCAACCTACAGACCAAGAAGTCTAATCTCCAGAGCTGGAATAATGAAGGAATTTATAACTGTCGAGGCAATTCGTAGCCATCTAGAAAGACATAAATTAATTAATGAATCTTAGCATGGTTTTACAAAAGGGAGTTCCTGCTACACGAACTCACTAACGTTTTTCACTAACGTATTTGAGGGAGTAGATCATGGTAATGAATATGATATTGTGTATATGGACTTCAGTAGACTTTTCATGGAGTCCCACATCGGAGACTATTGAGGAAAGTCGAGGCACATGGAATAGGAGGATTTTTTCTTGGATAGAGGCCTGGCTGACAGATAGGCGACATAAGTACATAAGAAGAATATAAGAAAGAAGTAACACTGCAACAGACCTACTGGCCCATGCGAAGCAGGTCCAAGTCTTCTACCGGTTTAAGCTAATACCTAGACCTAGTTAGGTCAGGTCACATTCACTTAAGGAAGGAACACGGTATCAGACCTAGTAGCACAAGCTAGTCAGGTCCAACTCGCACCCACCCGCACCCACTCATAAGAACATAAGAACGAAGGAACACTGCAGAAGGCCTACTGGCCCATGCGAGGCAGGTCCAAGTCTCCTACCGGCTTAAGCCAATGCACTCAACCTAGTCAGGTCAGGTCACATTGACTTAAGGGAGGAACACGGCAACCGACCTGGTAGCACAAGCTATCAGGTCCAACTCACACCCACCCACATCCACTCATGTATTTATCCAACCTATTTTTAAAGCTACACAACGTTCTGGCCTCTATAACTGTACTCGGGAGTTTGTTCCACTCATCCACAACTCTATTACCAAACCAGTACTTTCCTATATCCTTCCTGAATCTGAATTTTTCCAACTTAAAACCATTGCTGCGAGTCCTGTCTAGGCTAGATATTTTCAGCACACTATTTACATCCCCTTTATTTATTCCTGTCTTCCATTTATACACCTCAATCATAACCCCCCTAATTCTACGTCTTTCTAGAGAGTGCAGATTCAGGGCCCTTAGTCTATCCTCATAGGGAAGGTTTCTGATACATGGGATCAACTTTGTCATCCTCCTTTGTACATTTTCCAGAGAATTTATATCCATTCTGTAATACGGTGACCAAAACTGTGCAGCATAATCTAAATGAGGCCTAACCAATGATGTATAAAGTTGAAGAACAACCTGAGGACTCCTATTATTTATGCTTCTTGATATGAAGCCAAGGATTCTATTAGCTTTATTGCGAACACGTATGCACTGTTGGCTTGGTTTCAGATTACTGCTAACCAGAACTCCTAAATCTTTTTCGCAATCCGTAATATTAAGATCTACATTATTTAGTTTATATGTGGCAGGGTTATTGTCCTGTCCAACATTTAGAACTTTGCATTTGTCTATATTAAACTGCATCTGCCACTTCTCCGACCACTGCATCAGTCTATTCAAATCTTCCTGGAGTGCTCGAATGTCCTCGTCAGAATGAATTCGACGGCCTATTTTGGTGTCATCGGCAAACTTGCCGATGTCGCTCTTTATGCCCTCATCTATGTCGTTTATGTAGGTTGTGAACAGCAGGGGGCCCAACACTAACCCCTGTGGAACACCGCTCGTGACGCTTCCCCACTCTGATTTCTCCCCATTTATGCAAACTCTCTGCTGCCTATTTGTCAACCATGCCTCTATCCAGGAAAAAATTTCTCCTCCTATTCCATGTGCTTTAATTTTCCTCAATAGTCTCTGATGTGGGACCCTGTCAAAAGCCTTACTGAAGTCCATATACACAATATCAATTCGTAAGGCAGGAAAGCCCCTTTGTAAAACCATGCTGAGATTCGTTGATTAATTTATGCTTTTCAAGGTGGCTACAAACTGCCTCGGCAATTACTGATTCCATAAATTTTCCCACTATGGAGGTTAGGCTTATTGGTCTATAGTTCGAAGCTAAGGACCTGTCACCTGTTTTGAAAATAGGTATCACATTTGCCATTTTCCACTTATCTGGCACCATGCCAGTTTGTAGTGATATGTTGAAAAGATTAGCCAAAGGTGTGCTAAGCTCCTCTTTACATTCCTTTAGAACCCTTGCATACAGTTCATCAGGGCCTGGGGATTTGTTAGGTTTTAATTTATCTATTTGCCTAAGGACCATGTCACTTGTGACCCTAATCGTGCACAGTTTATTATCGTCCTGTTCTACATAATTTATCATTACTGGAATATCGCTGGTATCCTCCTGTGTAAAAACTGAGATGAAGTATGTGTTAAAAATTCTGCACATTTCCTTATCACTGTCAGTGAGCTGACCCGAGGAACTTTTGAGTGGGCCTATCTTGTCCCTGATCTTACTTCTGTATACCTGAAAGAATCCTTTTGGGTTAGTCTTCGATTCTCTTGCAACTTTAACCTCATAATCTCTTTTTGCTTTTCTAATTCCCTTTTTTATTTCTCTCTTTAACTGAATATATCGATTTCTTATTTGCCCCTCTCCTCTTTTGATTTGCCTATATATGCCTCTCTTTTGACCAATCAGATATTTTAATCTATTGTTCATCCATTTAGGATCATTTTTGTTTGATCTGATTTCCCTATTTGGAACATAATTTGACTGAGCAGCTAGAACTATGCCCTGGAAAGCATCATATCGGCAACCATCACCACCTACCTGACCCTTAGTCAGGTCATTCCAGTTCAGCCCACCTAAGTAATTTTTCAGTCCTATGAAATCAGCCAAGCGAAAGTCAGGGACGGAGACTTGATTGCCATTATTAGGGGAATTCCATGATATATTAAAACTGAGTGATTTGTGATCACTTTCCCCAAGCTCATCATTAACCTCAAGATTATTAATTAGTGTTTCCCTACTGGCAAGAACCAAGTCAAGGAGGTTATTTCCCCTAGTTGGCTCTGTCACAAACTGTTTTAAAAAACAATCCTGGATCGTATCAAGAAAGTCACCTGACTCTAAATTTCCTGTCAAATTGCTCCAGTCAATCTGTCTATAGTTGAAATCTCCCATTAGCACAACATTTTCGTATGTAGATGCCTTACGAATTTTGTCCCATAGAAGTTTACTGCACTCCCTATCAAGATTTGGGGCCCTGTAAATCACACCCAAAATTAGTTTTTCTCGGCCCTCGAGAAGCTGTAACCAAACAGATTCAGTGGCTGACGCTTCTAATTTAATATCTTGTCTAACACAACAATTTAAATTGTCTCTGACATACATCGCTACTCCACCACCTTTCCTGATGACCCTGTCAGTGTGGAATAATTTATAGCCTTGTATGTGACATTCAGAGGGCATCTCTCTATCTTTCAGATTGAGCCAGGTCTCTGTTATAGCAATAATATCTATGTTTCCTGCACTTGCAATTAATCTTAGCTCATCTATCTTATTTCTTACACTCCTGCTATTAGTATAGTAAACCTTAAGGGAGCTAGTCCCTTGCTGCCCTCTGCTGTCCCCCTTTGTTTGCTGACCTGATCTATTGTCTTTATTTATAACTTCATGCTGAATGCCTTTTATACATTTACTGTTTCCAACCCTAGTGTTGCAACCTGCTTGTTTCCCACACACACCCATACCTCTATCTTCCATCAGTTTAAAATCATAGGCATTTCACCAATGGCCTTCTCAATCGAGTCCGCAAGTGCTACCACCCCTGCCCCAGAGAGATGTACCCCATCCCTTGCATACATATCATGTTTGCCATAAAAGTTGTTCCAGTTGTCAATGAATGGGATTGCAAGTTCCTTGCAGTATCTGTCTAGCCAGCAATTTACACCAATTGCCCTAGACAACCATTCATTTCCTACTCTCCTTCTAGGCAAGATGCTACATATGATTGGGATCCCTCCCTTAGACTTAATGAAATCTATAGCTGACCTGTACTTATCTAGCAGCTCTTCTCTCCTACCCTTTCCAATATCATTTCCACCAGCACTGAGACAGATAATGGGTTTGTTCCCATTACCTGACATGATATTATCCAGCCTGTTGACAATGTCCCCAACACCAGCTCCAGGGAAGCACACTTTATCTCTCATCTTCTTATTCCTATTACAAAAAGCACGGTCAATATATCTTACCTGAGAGTCACCAACCACAAGAATGCGCTTACCTCCATTAGCAGGGGCAGTAGTACCCTTACCTTCACTGGCCACTGAAGTACATTCATCCTGAAGAACAGAGAAGCGATTTCCTACCTTCAGATCTTCACTCTTAACTTTCCTTACTCTGATGCGCCTCCCATTACTGTGAACCACTCGCCACTTGTAGCAGGTGCTGGACTGCACCTCACTGCTGGTAGCCGTTGCTACCTCCCCACCTACAGCCTCCTCACAGCGAGAGACAGACTGCACCTCACTGCCTCATTCCCCACAACTCCAACCACCTCACACTCTCTCCCAGACCCATTGAGGTGGACCTTCAGCCTCCTAATCTCCTCCTGGAGAAGCAAGACCTCCTCCTTCAACTCTCCAACCTCAATTTTTAAAACACTGCAGAAGCAAGCCATGCTTTGTAACCGTCCACGCTAATCCCCAAAGCAGCTCAGGGTCTGTGACCTCACGTGACGACTGACCACTGACCACTCAACTGACCACTGACCACTGTTCTGAGGAGTTTGTTCCACTCATCCACAACTCTATTACCAAACCAGTGCTTTCCTATATCCTTCCTAAATCTGAATTTTTCCAACTTGAAACCATTCCTGCGAGTCCTGTCTTGGCTAGATATTTTTAGTACGCTATTTACATCCCCATTATTTATTCCTGTTTTCCATTTATACACCTCAGTCATATCTCCCCTAATTCTACGCCTTTCTAAAGAGTGCACATTCAGGGCCCTCAGTCTATCCTCATAGGGAAGATTTCTGATATATGGGATGAACTTTGTCATCCTCCTTTGGATTTGCATAAACGGGGAAAAATCAAAGTCTGGGAAGCATCGCAAGCGGTGTTCCATAAGGGTCAATGTTGTGCCCCTTGTTGTTCACAATTTAGATAAACGATATAGATGGAGTATAAATAGCGACTAAAGCAAGTTTTACATGAATGGTGTACAATATCGACAAGATGAAAATTAGACACATTTGCAACATCTAGGTATCTTTATAGTAGACCTTTCGCCATCTACGACTACGGTGCTCTTCACACCAACTCCAAAGCTGAGGGACTGATTACCTCATCTTTTGTATATAGTTCTACTGTCTTCCAGTTATGTCCTATAATCTGTATTGATAAAGCCACTGGATGGCGAAACGTCTACAATAAAGATACCTAGATGTTGCAAATGTGTCTAATTTTCATACGCAAGTTTGCCGATGACACCAAAATAGGCTCTCGAATTCATTCTGACGAGGACTCTAGAGAGCTCCAGGAAGATCTGAATAGACTGTTGCAGTGGTCAGCGAAGTGGCAGATGCAGTTTAACATAGACAAATGCAAAGTTCTAAGCGTCGGAAAGGTAAATAACCATGATACTTATAAACTAAATAATGTAGATCTTAATATCTCTGACTGCGAAAAAGATTTGGGAGTTCTGGTTAGCAGTAATCTAAAGTCCAGTGCATAAGTCCGGTGCATAAGTATTCGACAGTGCATAAGTATTCGACAGTGCATAAGTATTCGACATAAAGCGAATAGAATTCTTGGCTTCATATCAAGAAGTGTAACTAACAGGAGTCCGCAGGTTGTTCTTCAACTCTATATAACGTTGGTTAGGCCTCATTTAAATTTTGATCTACATTTCTGGTTGCCGTATTACAGAATGGATATAGATGCGCTTGAAAACGTACAGCTGTATAGCCCTTGTGGCTTAGCGCTTCTTTTTGATTATAATAATAATAATAATTGAAAACGTACAAAGAAGGATGACAAAGATGATCCCATGTATCAAAAGTCTCCTGTGAGGACAGACTGAGGCTCTAAACCTGCACTCTCTAGAAAGGCGTAGAATTAGGGAGGATATGATTAAGGTGTATAAATGGAAAACGGGAATAAATAAAAGGATTGTAAATAATGTGCTAAAAATATCTAACTAAGACAGAACTCTTAACAATGGTTTAAGGTTGGAAAAAATTTTGATTCAGGGAAGATATAGGAAAGCACTGGTTTGGTAACAGAGTTGTGGATGAGTGGAACAAACTCCCGAGTACCGTCATTGAAGCTAAAACCTTGTGTAGTTTAAAAAATAGATTAGATATATACATGAGTGGGTGTAGGTGGGTGTAAGTTGGACCTGCCTCGCATGGGCCAGTAGCCTTGCTGGAGTGCTCCTTCTTTCTTATGTTCAGTAGTGGCTCAGTATGAGACACAGTACTGGCACAGCGTGACACAGCAGTGGTAGAGCAGTGAGACAGTAGTGGTATGAGACACAATAATGGCACAGCATGAAACGCAGCAGTGGCACAGCAGTGAGACAGTAGTGGTACAACGTGAGACACATTAGTGGCACAGCGTGACACACAGCAGTGACACAACAGTGTGATATTAGTGGCACAGTGTGATGCAGAACAGTAGTGTAGCAATTGCATAACAGTTGCGCAGAGTGAGGCACAGCAGTGGTACAGCAGTGACACAGTATAAGGCACAGCAGTGGCACAACAGTGACACAGTGTGAAACACAGCAGTGACACACCAGTGACTGAGGCACAGCAGTGACACATCAGTGACTGAGGCACAGCAGTGACACAGAGTGAGACACGGCAGTGGTACAGCGCGAGACACAGCAGTGGTGAAGTAGAGGCATAATCGTACAGCGTGAGATACAGCAGTGGCACCAGGGCACTATCTGAGCGGCACTCGTGGCTCTCTCTGCTTTAAGAGTGCCAGCACTGTTTCCTTATCTCTCTTTCTCTCTCTTTCCCTCTCTCTCTCTCTTCCTCTCTCTCTCTCTCTCTCTCTCTCTCTCTCTCTCTCTGTCTCTCTGTCTCTGTCTGTCTCTCTCTCTCTCTCTCTCTCTCTCTCTTACTTTTCACTCTCACTCTCTTTCTTACCAAGAAAAATGAGCTACAATAATAACAAAATTCAGATACCAAACTGCAGGAGATACCCAACGAATCGCATAAAATTAAGAGATGTACTTAAAAAATGCATTACGCTAAAAGATGTACTCAATAAATTTCATAGCATTAAAGGATGTACTCAATAAATCAACTGAGGAAGGTAAAAAGTCATGCGACTGAAATTTTTCTGATCTAACTCCAGTGTTGCAACGAGGAGACAGGTCCTCACCCTCAGACTACCGCCCTGTTAGTCATACATCACTTGTGGCAAACTAATGGAAACTGTAATTAGGAATGACACCTTAAATAAATTTTCTGTAAAATAAAAATCCTTTAGCCAATAATCAATATTCTTTTTTCAAGTAGCAGGATAATGGAGGGAAGTGAACATGCATCTTGTAAGCTATAAACTGGCTGATTCTAAGATGCTTCTAACTCCAATGGCTTTTACCGTAACTTTTTACTTCTATGCTTTTTATCGTAATTTTTGTGTGAATGTCATTTTTCCTACTAATAAGTGACTTTGAACCACTCTGTAACATGTAGTATAACACAGCATCACATCTTATCTCCTCACCTGCCTTGGAACCAGGGCTTTCTATTTGGTTAATTTTGGAAGAAAAATAATGTTTGCTGCTAGATAGCGGCAATGTCAATTATTTCATGTGAGATGGAAAAACTCTAATTAGGCCTAGAAAATTAACTGTAGAATTATTTGCCCAACAAAAAGTTAAAAGTTGGATATTATTAAAAAAAAAATGGAAACATAAGAATGAAGGCTCTCTGCAAAATACTGGCTGATAGTGGGCCAATATTAAACTAAAGGTTCATGGCACAGGGGATTATCTCCAGTACTGGGTCAGTGATTTGCTCATTGAGAGGAAACATTAAGTAGCTTTTAAATACGAATTGTCTAAGTGACGACACTTCACGAGTGGGTCCTCCCGTGGGACCCTCCTAAGCCCAGTCTTGTTTCAAAATACATAAATGATCTAGAATTAAAATTAACCTCCACAATTGGAAAGTACGCAGATGACACGAATTTAGGGAGATGAGCAGCCTCTGTGACCCACTGACAGAGTATGCAGAGAGACCTGGACAGTTGTAAGTTTGAGGGATGACTCGGTGTTAAAAAGTGCAAGGATATGCATTTATTGTACATAAAATAAGAGCATTACTTAAAGGAAAATTTACTCATGGTGTATTGTAGGTCACAAGCAATTAGACGGCAACCACCTAGGGAGGTACTACCGTCCTGCCAAGTGAGTGTAAAACGAGAACATGTAATTGTTTTACATGATGGTTGGATTGCTGGTGTCTTTTGTCTGTCTCATAAACATGCAAGATTGCAGGTATGTCTTGCTACTTCTACTTACACTTAGATCACACTACACATACATGTACATCTTAATAGTTCTTGTTCTTATTGCTTTTCCTTTTATATCAATGGGGAAGTGGAATAAGAATCACTTCTCTGTAAGCCATGCGTGTTGTAAAAGTCAACTAAAATGCCGGGAACAATGGGTTAGTAACCTCTTTTCCTGTATAGCCTACTAAAAAGAAAAAGAGGAAAATTGTCAAAGTGGGAAGTCTGAATGTGCGTGGATGTTGTGCGAATGATAAGAAAGAGATGATTGTGGATATTATGAATGAGAAGAATCTGGATGTCCTGGCTCTAAGTGAAACAAAGCTGAAGGGGGTGGGAGAATTTCAGTGGGGAGAAGTAAATGGGATTAGGTCAGGGTTTCAAATAGAGTTAGAGCTAAAGAAGGAGTATCAATAATGTTGAAGGATAAGCTATAGCAGAAAAAGAGGGAGTATAAATGTATTAATTCAAGGATTATGTGGAGTAAAATAAAGGTTGGATGTAAAAAGTGGGTTATAGTAAGCGTATATGCACCTGGAGAAGAGAGAAGTGTAGAGGAGAGAGAGAGATTTTGGGAAATGTTGAGCGAGTGTATGGGGAGTTTTGAACCAAGTGTGAGAGTAATTGTGGTTGGGGATTTCAGTGCTAAAGTAGGTAAAAATGTTGTGGACGGTGTAGTAGGTAAATTTGGGGTGCCAGGGGTAAATGAAAATGGGGAGCCTTTAATTGAGCTATGTGTAGAAAGAGGCGTAAGAGAGTGCAAAAGGAGAGCAGATGATAGAGTGGGAGAGGCACCGTCAAGAAATTTTGACGAAAATAAGTAAACAAATTTGGAGTGAGATAAACAAGTTAAGAAAGCCTTGGGAAAGAATGAATTAGTCAGTTAAAAACAGAGTAGGGGAGTTAGTAGATGGGGAGATGGAGGTATTGGGTAGATGGTGGGAATATTTTGAGGAACTTTTAAATGTCGACGAAGAAAGGGAGGCGGTAATTTCATGCACTGGCCAGGGAGGTATACCATCTTTTAGGGGTGAAGAAGAACAGGATGTGAGTGTGGGGGAGGTGTGTGAGGCATTATGTAGAATGAAAGGGGGTAAAGCAGTTGGAACTGACAGGATCATGAGAGAAATTTTAAAAGCAAGGGGGGGGGGGAAATAGTGCTGGAGCGGTTGGTATTTTTGTTTAATAAATGTATGAAAAAGGGGAAGGTACCTAGACATTGACAGAGAGTGTGTATAGTTCCTTCATATAAAGGGAAGGGGGACAAAAGAGATTGTAAAAATTATAGAGGTATAAGTTTACTGAGTATACCAGGAAAAGTGTACGGTAGGGTTATTATTGAAAGAATTACAGGATGAGCAAGGAGGTTTCAGAGTGGGTAGGGGAAGTGTAGATCAAGTGTTTACATTGAAGCATATACGTGAACGTATTTAGATAAAGGTAGGGAAGTTTTCATTGCATTTATGGATTTAGAAAAGTCATATGATAGAGTGGATAGGGGAGCAACGTGGCAGATGTTGCAAGTATATGGAATAGGTAGTAAGTTACTAAATGCTGTAAAGAGTTTTTATGAGGATAGTGAGGCTCAGGTTAAGGTGTGTAGAAGAGAGGGAGACTACTTCCCGGTAAAAGTAGGTCTTAGACAGGGATGTGTAATGTCACCATGGCTGTTTAATATATTTATAGATGGGGTTGTAACAGAAGTAAATGCTAGAGTGTTGGGGAGAGGGGTGTGATTAAATTATGGGGAATCAAATACAAAATGGGAATTGACACAGTTACTTTTTGCTGATGATACTGTGCTTATGGGAGATTCTGAAGAAAAGTTGCGAAGGTTAGTGGACGAGTTTGGGAGAGTGTGTAAAGATAGAAAGTTGAAAGTGAACATAGAAAAGAGTAAGGTGATGAGGGTATCAAATGATTTAGGTAAAGAAAAATTGGATATCAAATTGGAGCGAAGGAGAATGGAAGAAGTGAATGCTTTCAGATACTTGGGAGTAGATGTGTCAGTTAATGGATTTATGAAGGTTAACCATAGAATTGATGAAGGAAAAAAGGTGAGTGGTGCGTTGAGGTCTATTTGAAGATAAAAAAACGTTATCTATGGAGGCAAAGAAGGGAATGTATGAAAGTATAGTAGTACCAACACTCTTATATGGGTGTGAAGCTTGGGTTGTAAATGCTGCAGCGAGGAGGCGGTTGGAGGCGGTGGACATGTCCTGTGTAAGGGCAATGTGTGGTGTAAATATTATGTAGAGAATTCGGAATGTGGAAATTAGGAGGTGTGGAGTTAATAAAAGTATTAGCCATAGGGCTGAAGAGGGGTTGTTGAGGTGGTTTGGTCATTTAGAGAGAATGGATCAAAGTAGAATGACATGGAGAGCGAATAAATCTGTAGGGGAAGGAAGGCGGGGTAGGGGTCGTCCTCGAAAAGGTTGGAGGGAGGGGGTAAAGGAGGTTTTGTGGGGAAGGGGCTTGGACTTCCAGTAAACATGGGTGAGCGTGTTAGATAGGAGTGAATGGAGACGAATGGTATTTGGGACCTGATGATCTGTTGGAGTGTGAGCAGGGTAATATTTAGTGAAGGAATTCAGGGAAACTGGTTATTTTTATATAGCCGGACTTGAGTCCTGGAAATGGGAAGTACAATGCCTGCACTTTAAAGGATGGGTTTGGGATATTGGCAGTTTGGTCGGATATGTTTCTAAACTGTTTTATGCTTCTAAACTGTTGTATTCTGAGCATCTCTGCAAAAACAGTGATTATGTGTGAGTGAGGTGTTGAATGATGATGAAAGCATTTTCTTTTTGAGTATTTTCTTTCTTTTTGGGTCGCCCTGCATTGGTGGGAGACGGCCGACTTGTTGAAAAAAGAAAGTCTTGTTGGAAACAACGAAGCCAACAACGTGGTAGGTTTTATAACCGGAAATTTCAGGCACAAAACACGAATGTTATGCTAGGAGAGTGAATAAACTAAATCTAACTAGAGACGGACAATGAAAGACATGATTATGAAATGCAAAATCCTAAGAGACAGAGGAAGAGATCGAGCAAGGAGAGACAGACTGCTTTTGTTAAGAAGACCAGGAGACGCAATAGTGATGTAAGGAAGTGTTTGCTAAATCTTAAGCTGCTTGATAAGTGGAAGGGCTTGGACGAGGTAGTAGTGGAGGCAAACTCAATACATAGCTTCAAGAATAGATATGATAAGGCCCAAAAAGCCAGAAATCAGTGATGCTGATCAACGTGACTGAGTAACGATAAAATCAAGACACTGTACACTGTGTACATCAGGCCCATATTGGAGTATGCAGCACCAATATGGAAGCTACACCTTGTCAAGCAAGTTAAGAAATTAGAGAAAATGCAAGGGTTTGCAACAAGACTAGTCCCGGAGCTAAGGGGGTATGCCCTACGAGGAGAGGTTAAGAGAAATCCACCTGACAACACTGGAGGACAGGAGGGATAGGACAGGACATGATAACAACATATAAAATGCTGATAGAAATTGACGCGGTGGACAGATACTGAATGTTCCAGAGATGGGACACAGCAACAAGGGGTCACAGCCGGAATTTGAAAACTTAGACGAGTCACAGAGATGTTAGGAAATATTTTGTAAGTCATAGAGTAGTCAGGAAGGGGAACAATCTGGAGAGTGATGTAGTGGAGGCAGAATCCATACATGGTCTCCGCACTGTCGCTTGATCTTCAGATAGTTCCTGACTATGGAACTGAACTTCTCCAGGCCGAGGGACTGACAACCTCAAATTCTACGACTACAAGGGTGATGGACTGATTACATCGTCTTCACATCTCTACTGTTCCTGCCTATTTTCTGTATTCGACTGAAGAAGCCTACTGTGTAGGCGAAACGTTTCGGAATAAAGTTGTCTAACTGTTGCATATGTGTCTTACCTAACAACCTGTCGGTATTGTATACCATTTTGATGTTCATGGCTTTAAGAAGAGGTAAGATAAACTCATGGAAAAGGTAGATAGTGGACCTAGTAGTGTTCAGCGAAGAGGCTGGGCTAGGAGCTATGACTCGATCCCTGCCACCACAAATCGGTGAGTACAACTAGGTAAGTACACACAAACACACACACATACAAGACAAGAGAGACAGGAACACTGCAGCAGGCCTACTGGCCCATGCAAGACAGGTCCAAGTCACCTCCCGGCATAAACCAATGACCCACCTAGTCAGGTCAGGTCACATCCACTTAAGGAAGGGGCACGGCAACAGATCTACTAGCTCAAGCCAGTCAGGTCCAACTCACCCACCCACATCCATTCATGTATTTATCTAACATATTTTGAAAGCTACACAACGCCTTAGTTTCTATGACGGTACTTGGGAGTTTGTTCCACTCATCCACAACTCTATTACCAAACCAGTGCTTTCCAATATCCTTCCTGAATCTGAATTTCTTCCAACTTAAAACCATTGCTGCGAGTCCTGTCTTGGTTAGATATTTTTAGCATGTTGTTTATATTCTCTTTATTTATTAGTGTTTTCCATTTATACACCTTAATCATATCACCCATAATTCTACGCCTTTCCAGAGAGTGTAGATTCAGGGCCGTAAGTCTATCCTCATAGGGAAGATTTCTGATACATGGGATCAACTTTGTCATCTTCCTTTGTACGTTTTCCAGTGTAATTATATTCATTCTATAATACGGTGACCAGAACTGTGCAGCATAATCTAAATGAGGTCAAATCAAAGATATATAGAGTTGAAGAACAACCTGAGGACTCCTATTATTCATGCTCCTTGATATGAAGCAAGGATTCTGTTAGCTTTATTGCGAGCATTTATGTACTGTTGTTCTTGCTTTTGGAGTACTGTTATCCAGAACTCCCAAATCCTTTTTGCAATCAGTAATATTAAGATCTACATCCTTTAGTTTATATGTGGCATGGTTATTTTCTTTTCCAATATTTAAAACTGTGCATTCGTCTATTTTAAAACTGCATCTGTCACTTCTCCGACCACTGCATCAGTCTATTCAAATGTTCCTGGAGTGCTCTAATGTCCTTATTTGAATGAATTAGGCGACCCATTTTGGTATCATCAGCAAACTTGCTTATGTCCTATTTATTCCCTCATCAATGTTGTTTATATAAACTGTGAACAACAAAGGGCCCAACTTTGACCCTTGTGGAACACCACTCGTGATGCACCTCCACTCTGATTTCTCCCCATTTATGCAAGCTCTCTGCTGCCTATCTGTCAACCACGCCTCTACCCAAGAAAAATTTCTCCTATTCTGTGTGCCTTAAGTTTGCTTAATAACCTCTGATGTGGAACTCTATCAAAAGCCTTACTGAAGTCCATATACACAATATCATATTCATTACCATGATCGACCTCCTCAGATACCTTGGTGAAAGAAGTTAGTAAATTCGTAAGGCAGATTCATTAATGAATTTGTGCCTTTCAAAATGGCTACGAATTGCCTCTACAATTATTGATTCTATAAATTTTCCCACTATGTATGTAATGCTTGTTGGTCTATAGTTCAAAGCTAAGGACCTGTCTCCTACTTTGAAAATAGGTATTACATTTCCCATTTTCCAGTTGTCTGGCACTATGCCAGTTTGTAGTGATATGTTGAGAAGACTAGCCGAAGGTTCACTAAGTTCCACCTTACATTCCTTTAAAACCGTTGTGAACAGTTCATCAGGGCCCGGGGGTTTGTTTGGATTTAATTTCTCTGTTTGTCTGAGGATCACACACACATACAGTCACACACATACAGACACACACACATATACAGACACACATGGAGGTGGTACTGGAAAACTTCATGTACCAACACGTAAGGGACACTGCAAGAGAGAGAGGAGAGGATGAACCAGCAAGACTGGACCTGTAATAAAGTTGGTAGAATTACCGACAATATGTAAAGTAAAAGGACACAAGTGCAACTAATGTGACATTTATTGTGGCAACGTTTCGCTCTCCAGGAGCTTTATCAAGCCATTACAAACAATACATTTATATTTGTCCAACCTATTTTTATGTTACCCAAGTAATAGCTTTTATATCCTTTTACTCATGTACGAATTAATTGCTCTACCATATTGTATTACTTTTGTCACTACCACTACTACTACTACTACTACTACCACTAGTGAACATCGAAATGGTACCTCACTAGTATTCACCTCACTCTGAGCCTTTATATACCCTCTGTGTCCATGTATTGTTTGTAATGGCTTGATAAAGCTCCTGGAGAGCGAAACGTTGCCACAATAAATGTCACATTAGTTGCACTTGTGTCCTTTTACTTTACAAGACTGGACCTAGTATTCACCTTGAGTAGTGCAGATATTGAGGACATCACACATGAAAGACCCCTTGGGGCCAGCGATCATGTGGTTTTAAGCTTCGAATACACAGTAGAGCTACAAGCGGAGGGGGAAGCAGGAAGGCCAGGACGAATGAAGCCAAATTACAAGAAAGGGGACTACACGGAAATGAGGAGCTTTCTGAACGGGGTTCAGTGGG
>NC_091305.1:36769380-36841880 GCF_038502225.1 Cherax quadricarinatus
TATAGTGTAGATTGGTTGATGCAGTGGCAGATGCAGTTTAATGCGGACAAATGTAAGGTTTTAATTCTGGGAAAGAAAATAACCATGGCACTTATGAAATAATATGAATCTCAATCAAACTGAATGTAAAAAAAAAAAACAGTATTTAGGGTTTCTAGTTTACAGAAATCTAAAGCCAAGACAACAGTGTTAGCAATAAAGCTAATATAAAACAATTTTTGGCTTTATATCAAGAAGTATAAATTATAGGAGTCCTCGGGTTATAATTATTTTCCCTATAACTATAGAAACGTTTCATTTAGATTATACTTATCGGTTCTTGTCTCCATATAACAGAGTGAACATAAATGCACTGGGAAAATATACACAGAAGGATGACGAAGTTGATTATCTGTTTCGGAAAACTTTCCGGCAACGACAGAATGAAGGCACTGAATCAGCACTCTCAGGAATGACGTAGAATTAGGGAAGATGTGACTGGTTTTTCAACTGAGTAAATGGATGAACAGAACTAACTCTGGAGTAGCATCACTGAAGCAACAGAACTAACTCTGGAGTAGCATCACTGAAGCAACAGAACTAACTCTGGAGTAGCATCACTGAAGCAACAGAACTAACTCTGGAGTAGCATCACTGAAGCAACAGAACTAACTCTGGAGTAGCATCACTGAAGCAACAGAACTAACTCTGGAGTAGCATCACTGAAGCAACAGAACTAACTCTGGAGTAGCATCACTGAAGCAACAGAACTAACTCCAGAGTAGCATCACTGAAGCAACAGAACTAACTCTGGAGTAGCATCACTGAAGCAACAGAACTAACTCTGGAGTAGCATCACTGAAGCAACAGAACTAACTCTGGAGTAGCATCACTGAAGCAACAGAACTAACTCTGGAGTAGCATCACTGAAGCAACAGAACTAACTCTGGAGTAGCATCACTGAAGCAACAGAACTAACTCTGGAGTAGCATCACTGAAGCAACAGAACTAACTCTGGAGTAGCATCACTGAAGCGACAGAACTAACTCTGGAGTAGCATCACTGAAGCAACAGAACTAACTCAGGAGTAGCATCACTGAAGCAACAGAACTAACTCTGGAGTAGCATCACTGAAGCGACAGAACTAACTCTGGAGTAGCATCACTGAAGCGACAGAACTAACTCCAGAGTAGCATCACTGAAACGACAGAACTAACTCTGGAATAGCATCACTGAAACGACAGAACTAACTCTGGAGTAACATCACTGAAGCAACAGAACTAACTCCAGAGTAGCATCACTGAAGCAACAGAACTAACTCTGGAGTAGCATCACTGAAGCAACAGAACTAACTCCAGAGTAACATCACTGAAGCAACAGAACTAACTCCAGAGTAGCATCACTGAAGCAACAGAGCTAACTCCAGAGTAGCATCACTGAAGCAACAGAACTAACTCTGGAGTAACATCACTGAAGCAACAGAACTAACTCTGGAGTAACATCACTGAAGCAACAGAACTAACTCCAGAGTAACATCACTGAAGCAACAGAACTAACTCCGGAGTAACATCACTGAAGCAACAGAACTAACTCCGGAGTAACATCACTGAAGCAACAGAACTAACTCCAGAGTAGCATCACTGAAGCAACAGAACTAACTCCGGAGTAACATCACTGAAGCAACAGAACTAACTCCAGAGTAGCATCACTGAAGCAACAGAACTAACTCCAGAGTAGCATCACTGAAGCAACAGAACTAACTCTGGAGTAACATCACTGAAGCAACAGAACTAACTCCAGAGTAGCATCACTGAAGCAACAGAACTAACTCTGGAGTAGCATCACTGAAGCAACAGAACTAACTCTGGAGTAACATCACTGAAGCGACAGAACTAACTCAGGAGTAGCATCACTGAAGCAACAGAACTAACTGTGGAGTAGCATCACTGAAGCAACAGAACTAACTCAGGAGTAGCATCACTGAAGCAACAGAACTAACTCTGGAGTAGCATCACTGAAGCAACAGAACTAACTCAGGAGTAGCATCACTGAAGCAACAGAACTAACTCTGGAGTAGCATCACTGAAGCAACAGAACTAACTCTGGAGTAGCATCACTGAAGCAACAGAACTAACTCTGGAGACTCTATGACCGCGGGTTCAATCCCGGCCGGGGGTATGGTTTAACTCTGGAGTAGCATCACTGAAGCGACAGAACTAACTCTGGAGTAGCATCACTGAAGCAACAGAACTAACTCTGGAGTAGCATCACTGAAGCAACAGAACTAACTCTGGAGTAGCATCACTGAAGCAACAGAACTAACTCTGGAGTAGCATCACTGAAGCAACAGAACTAACTCTGGAGTAGCATCACTGAAGCAACAGAACTAACTCTGGAGTAGCATCACTGAAGCAACAGAACTAACTCTGGAGTAGCATCACTGAAGCGACAGAACTAACTCTGGAGTAGCATCACTGAAGCAACAGAACTAACTCAGGAGTAGCATCACTGAAGCAACAGAACTAACTCTGGAGTAGCATCACTGAAGCGACAGAACTAACTCTGGAGTAGCATCACTGAAGCGACAGAACTAACTCTGGAGTAGCATCACTGAAGCGACAGAACTAACTCTGGAGTAGCATCACTGAAGCAACAGAACTAACTCTGGAGTAGCATCACTGAAGCAACAGAACTAACTCAGGAGTAGCATCACTGAAGCAACAGAACTAACTCTGGAGTAGCATCACTGAAGCAACAGAACTAACTCCAGAGTAGCATCACTGAAGCAACAGAACTAACTCCAGAGTAGCATCACTGAAGCAACAGAACTAACTCCAGAGTAGCATCACTGAAGCAACAGAACTAACTCAGGAGTAGCATCACTGAAGCAACAGAACTAACTCTGGAGTAGCATCACTGAAGCAACAGAACTAACTCCAGAGTAGCGTCACTGAAGCAACAGAACTAACTCCAGAGTAGCATCACTGAAGCAACAGAACTAACTCCAGAGTAGCATCACTGAAGCAACAGAACTAACTCCAGAGTAGCACCACTGAAGCAACAGAACTAACTCCAGAGTAGCATCACTGAAGCAACAGAACTAACTCCAGAGTAGCATCACTGAAGCAACAGAACTAACTCCAGAGTAGCATCACTGAAGCAACAGAACTAACTCTGGAGTAACATCACTGAAGCAACAGAACTAACTCCAGAGTAGCATCACTGAAGCAACAGAACTAACTCTGGAGTAGCATCACTGAAGCAACAGAACTAACTCTGGAGTAACATCACTGAAGCGACAGAACTAACTCAGGAGTAGCATCACTGAAGCAACAGAACTAACTGTGGAGTAGCATCACTGAAGCAACAGAACTAACTCAGGAGTAGCATCACTGAAGCAACAGAACTAACTCTGGAGTAGCATCACTGAAGCAACAGAACTAACTCAGGAGTAGCATCACTGAAGCAACAGAACTAACTCTGGAGTAGCATCACTGAAGCAACAGAACTAACTCTGGAGTAGCATCACTGAAGCAACAGAACTAACTCTGGAGACTCTATGACCGCGGGTTCAATCCCGGCCGGGGGTATGGTTTAACTCTGGAGTAGCATCACTGAAGCGACAGAACTAACTCTGGAGTAGCATCACTGAAGCAACAGAACTAACTCTGGAGTAGCATCACTGAAGCGACAGAACTAACTCTGGAGTAGCATCACTGAAGCGACAGAACTAACTCTGGAGTAGCATCACTGAAGCGACAGAACTAACTCTGGAGTAGCATCACTGAAGCAACAGAACTAACTCTGGAGTAGCATCACTGAAGCGACAGAACTAACTCTGGAGTAGCATCACTGAAGCGACAGAACTAACTCTGGAGTAGCATCACTGAAGCGACAGAACTAACTCTGGAGTAGCATCACTGAAGCGACAGAACTAACTCTGGAGTATCATCACTGAAGCGACAGAACTAACTCTGGAGTAGCATCACTGAAGCGACAGAACTAACTCTGGAGTAGCATCACTGAAGCAACAGAACTAACTGTGGAGTAGCATCACTGAAGCAACAGAACTAACTCTGGAGTAGCATCACTGAAGCGACAGAACTAACTCTGGAGTACCATCACTGAAGCAACAGAACTAACTGTGGAGTAGCATCACTGAAGCAACAGAACTAACTCTGGAGTACCATCACTGAAGCAACAGAACTAACTCTGGAGTAGCATCACTGAAGCAACAGAACTAACTCTGGAGTAGCATCACTGAAGCGACAGAACTAACTCTGGAGTAGCATCACTGAAGCGACAGAACTAACTCTGGAGTAGCATCACTGAAGCGACAGAACTAACTCTGGAGTAGCATCACTGAAGCAACAGAACTAACTCTGGAGTAGCATCACTGAAGCAACAGAACTAACTCTGGAGTAGCATCACTGAAGCGACAACTGTGAGGGTTATCTTTAAAAGTAGGTTGGAGAGGTACATGAGCGGGTGTTGGTGGGTGCATGTTGGTCCCGCTCATGTTGCCACAATGTTATTTTTACCGGAATTATCGCACACTGCTGCACCAAATTATCGATTTTTTCATTCATATCATCATACAAAATTAAAATATAATAAATAGATAATTAAGCTGGTCTAGATTACTTTTCAAGTAACCATTTATTTGCTTTACAAGCTGTTTTAAATAATTAAAAGAAAAAGCCAATTTGCATGCAAACCATTTAATATCTATATCCGTTAAACCAAGCATACGATTTTTTTTACCAGTACTTTTAGGTATACATCACAAAACATGATTTTAGTACAATTACTTGCAAACGCCTACCTTTTACGTTGATGTTACAGGAGTGTCATTCTCACTGTCAGCCATAATGATCGTGAGAACCCTCAGAGATCTCAAATTACCACATCGATCGATCAATAACCATTGATCGTGACTTTGTAAATGGTCCAAGTTGGATCGAAACACCGTGGTGAGCTTCTCTCTTCTGTGTGCGGGTTATCTGTGTATTGTTCCAGTCACGGAGTTGTGCCTTTTTGTTCTTCATTGATTCTAAATGTTACTCAAAACAGTTCTAACGCACCGGGGTAGTAATATTGCTGAGTTGATATAAGTAGATATAACCTGTGCGAGCAATCCACCAGGCAGGTATCCTTGTACATTAAGCAAAATTATTAATACATAGAAATCACTGTCACAAAGCCATTATTTTAATTCGTAAAAATTTTACTTAAATTAAAATCTGTTTTCAGTGTGAATATTATATTCTAAGGGTTTAAATACAAAATCGCGAATATGCTGATACATTTTAACGTAAGTTGTTCAGTAATATTAAGTTGTTTAGAAAACGTCAGCAACAAGTCTGACATTAAAAATACTTGCACTTCGTAAAATTATGAAATTTTGCTGTCAGCAGCAATTAGATTTTAGTAATTATGCCAGAAATTGTATTTAATATCGGAGAAAAATGCCGGGAGTAAGAGGCCAGTAACCCTTTCTCCTGTATACGTTACTAAATTTAAAAAGAGAACCTTTTCTTTTTCTTTTTAGGTCACCCTTCCTTGGTGGGATACGGCCGGGTCGTTGATGTATATATATATATATATATATATATATATATATATATATATATATATATATATATATATATATATATATATATATATATAGGATGGGGTCCACCTCTGGTGTAAATTGTGGGACCCATTGCCTCGGAGAAGTGCATAAAAAGACTTCAAGGAAGAATATTTGGATTTCTTCCTGAAGCCGTTTGAATATTCCACTTCCCCTACCACCCCATCTTTTAGTATATTTTTTTTTTTTACCAATAGGAATATTTTATTACATAATATGGTACAGAAGATTTAAGAGATACATTGTTGATATAAAGGTGGCATATACGGTACATGTTGTTACGTGTGTATCACCGATTATAAGGCGAAAATCTCATCCAGCTCCTCAGAGCTGGGGCGTGTGCCCAAAATACAGCAGGCATTACCCCTCTGAACAGCCGCACTGAGCCGCTGGAACAGAAAACTAGCTGCCCTGGGATCCCTAGTTACCCTGATGAGTCTTTTTCCCAGCTCCTTAAGGAATTTAGATGCACTCTTTCCCCATGAGCCAAGGGTCTCTGAGCCTATGGGAACAAACATATAATGATGGGCAAGTTCTCCATATTTTCTAGACTTTTGGGATTCCCTGAAGCTGGCAGCTGCCCCTCCTTCCTCCCTGGTGTATTGGAGATAGGTATCAGCCAAGGTAGATGCACATGTATAGTCCCACACCACCTGCTTCCCATCTGTCCAGGCTTGAAGGGTGATACCATCTGGACGCTTCTGGCTGCCATCAGATCTGCATAGTTGGGGTGGCTCCCTTACTGCTGGGCATCCAGCTGTTGTGAGGCTCCTCTTGATAATGTTATTAACCTCCTCATGTCTTGCAATCTTTCCCTCGGATTTACGGCACACAAGACCATGGTACCCGAATCGGTCTGCTGCTTCACTGCCACAAATACACCTGTGTTCGGCGAGAATAGGGGCGGCAAGTCGAAGGGCAACACCGATGCGGATGGTCTGTGGGTCGAGACGTGTGCCAAGGCTGGAGTTGGGAACAGCCAACAGAAAATCCCCAGCATGAGGGGCTCTCACTGCCAGGAGGCGGGCTCTATCCTTCCCTGACACACTCTGAAGCATTGTTGAGGCAATATTTTCCACTATTGGACCATCCCAGTGCGATTGTTTGTAGTTGTTGGGGGGAGCAGGTCTGGCTCCAGAGCCCGTTAGATTATCCCAGATCATTGCTCCGTCAATGAATTTTTGGTCCTGGACTCCTACCTTGTCCCTAAGATGTTCAGGGAGAATCGCTGCTACAAGCTCTCTGGATGCAATACACGAGGACAGAAAAGCAGGTAACGCAATCTGTGATGACTTGCGGACACCAATGCCTCCTAGTCTGACTGGAAGTGTAGCTTGGTTCCACTGCCCGTCTTCTAGAGTAAGGTTAAGTACTTTCGTAAAAATCTGCCTCAGAATACTGTCATATTCGTGCAGTATAGGGTTATCATATGAAGGTGCACATCTTAGGAAATATGTCAACCTGGGCAGACTCAAGCACTTTGTGAGAAGGTACAAGGCATCGTGGGTGTCCAGATTGCCTATTCGTTGTTCCATTCTCCTTAACTCTTCCAATTTCTTCCTGAGAATTGTGTCAATGGCATTGCTTCCCAGAGGTGCTCCTAGCAAGACACTATTTGTGGGGGCAATGACTGCTGCTCCTGGTAGTTTTGCTCTCACTGCATTTATCACTTGTTGACTGACTGAGATGATTTCACATTTGGATGGATTCAGGATGAGACCCATTTCCTGTCCCCGTGTCATTACCTGTGTAAGGTCATGTAGGAGGGACTCTTTTGTACCTGCTAGTGTGCCATCATCTAGGAACCAGATGTTTAGCTCGCTGGTCAGTCTGACTGTGATTTCCCTAACTGCTATACAGAAGAGAAATGGTGCAAGAGGATCTCCTTGTTGGACACCCTCCGATGATGTAATTTCATGCTCTCCAAAGAGAAGCATTGATTCCTTGCTATACCCGGCTGAAACAAAAGGGAAGAGACCAGGGAAATGTTCTTGTACTGCTGCTAATACCACGTCTCTTTTCAGGAGATTGAACGCATTCTTGAAATCTAATTTTACCACTGCATTGTCCTCAGGCAGGTTGTTGATATACGCCCTTGTTGCATGAACCGCTGCTTCACTTCCTTGAGAGACCCCAAAGCCAAGCTGGTTTGGTTGAAGCATCATGGCTGCCTGTGCACGAATACTTCGGACAGCAGCTTTGGATACGAGGCGGCGTAAGGTGTTGCCTACTGCAATTGGCCGAATTCCTCCATCCTTCTTTTTAAGTGCACAAAGTGTTGCACCAAAAAAGAAAGGTCTAATTTCATCAGGGATCAGACCAGCCAAGGAATTGTTGACGAACCTTGTGATCTCTGAAAGCAGTGTCTCTGCAATTTCCCAAATAACTGGATTAACCATTTCCTTTAAATGCTGTGGCCTTATTCCAGTGTAACCCCCAGCAGAGCCAGATGGGAACGACATTATTGCTTTGTAAATGTCTGAGTCTTCCACTATCAATGGTTCCATAGTGGGGACAGAGGTGTTGGAACTGTTGGTGCCTCTGGTTTCCCTGGCAGGGTGCTTTCCTCTAAGTGCTTCAGCCGTGTCAGCATCCCTGGGAGCAACTGTATCTTCACTGGTAATAATTCTTATTGCCCCCACTGTGTTGCCCTCTTCAATTTTCTTGCTCACCTGGACTCTGACTTTTTCACTGTCAGTAGAGTGAGTGGGGGTTCTGCCTCTCCCTTTGCACAAAAAAAGTACTAGAACCAAAACATGACATGTAAATAAATATCACTACATGTTTAAAGTTTGTTTGTGGACTTTTCTATAAATTATTCGCAATAAAACTCATTACAATCATTTTATTTTTTCATAGGCGTCCTAGTGCCCAGTAGCAGGTTAAACGTTATACAGTATTACAACATTTTCTTTTTTTGGGAAGGTATGGAGGGAGGGGCACTGCAGGGCACTACAATTAAAATATATTTTTTTCTACACTGTGTTGAATAGAACTTCACTTTAATGTTATTTTTATATTGATTAAAAAATATATATTTCCAGCCCTAAGCCAACTTGACGCAACATAACCTAACGTAGCCTAGGTTAGGTTAGGCTAGATTAGATTAGGATGGGTTAGGTTCATTTCAGTTTGAGTGCTGTCTATCACTCACATTAAAGGAATTTTAATATAGCAAGAAACTCCATGATGTGTTGGTCACAGTTTTCTGCACTCACTAACCCTCACCCGTTAGTTCAAGGGTAAACACCCGAGCATTGTCGATCGAGCGTTTCACTAGTACTGAATACGGTACATGAACTACTGTACATCAGGGGGAGAGGAGGAAGTTCAGCAGTGCCAGCCATCCCACCATCTCCCTGGTCAGTTGACTACCATCAAACAAGAAACAAATTATTTTTACACAAGAAACAAAACATTGTAGTACAATATATGACATTATATGTATATATTGTAAAGGCCTAGACTAATATATATATTGTGAGCAGCTCTCAGTTATTTTGAATGACCTAGGCATACAAAATTCCCAGAACTCACTACGTGGACGTGGAAAGTACATACTGAATTGTGTTTCATTACAAGTATATCTGTTTGTTCCATCTACCAGTTAAGTTCCAGTACAAATATCTTATTAGTTACATCTACCAGTAAAGTTCCAGTACAAGTATGCTTGTTCCATCTACCAGAAAAGTTCCAGTACAAGTATGTTTGTTCCATCTACCAGAAAAGTTCCAGTACAAGTATGTTTGTTCCATCTACCAGAAAAGTTCCAGTACAGGTATGTTTGTTCCATCTACCAGAAAAGTTCCAGTACAGGTATGTTTGTTCCATCTACCAGAAAAGTTCCAGTAACGGAACACTTATAATAATATTAATTGGTTACATATGAAAAACTTCATTTCAACGCGTTAATAAAATTCTTATAGATGTAAAAAAAAAATTAATTAAAATTTGTTACAATGGATTTTTGTATAGAGCAGAAAATAATGCTTTAAAAAATTGTATATTATTTAATGACTAATTTGAGCTCAAGAATGGTCATTGTTGGGGTGATAGTGGTAGTGATGGTAGAGGTGATAGTGGTAGTGTGGTAGTGGTGATGGTGGTGGTGCTGGTAGTGGTGACTAGTTGTGGTGATTGTGGTAGTAGTCGTAGCGGTGATTGTGGTAGTAGTCGTAGCGGTGATTGTGGTAGTGGTGATTGTGATAGTGTTGGTAGTGGTGATTGTGGTAGTATTGGTAGTGGTGATTGTGGTAGTGCAGGTAGTGGTGATTGTGGTTGTGTTGATAGTGGTGATTGTGATAGTGTTGGTAGTGGAGATCGTGGTAGTATTGGTAGTGGTGATTGTGGTAGTGCTGGTAGTGGTGATTGTGGTAGTGTTGGTAGTGGTGACTGTCATAGTGTTGGTAGTGGTGATTGTGGTAGTATTGGTAGTGGTGATTGTGCTAGTGCTGGTAGTGGTAGTGTTGATAGGGGTAATTGTGGTAGTAGTGATAGTGGTATGTGTTGGTAGTGGTGATAGTGGTAGTGTTGGTAGTGGTGACTATGGTAGTGGTGACTGGGGTAGTGGTGAGTTTGGCAGTAATCGTAGCGGTGATTCTGGTAGTGTTGGTAGTAGTGGTTGTGGTAGTGTTGATAATGGAGATGTCAGCGTTGATAGTGATGGCAATGTTGTTAGTGATAATAATAGTGCCAGTAGTGGTGATTGTTATATTGTTGGTAGTAGTGATAGTGGTAGTGTTGGTAGCGGAGATTGAGGTACTGTTGATAATGATGATGTTAATGTTGGTAGTGGGGACGGTAATGTTGGTAGTGGTGATGGTAGTATTGGTAATGGTGATAGTCTTGATTGTGGTAGTGGTGGTAATGGTGGTGGTAATGTTTGTGATGGAAATGGTGATGGTGTCTGTGATGACAGTGGTAGTGGTGAGGATGGTAGTGTTGATAGTGGTCATGGTCTTTGTGGTAATGGTCGTCGTAGTGGTTGTCTTGGGTAATAGTAGTAATGGTGGTGATGGTGGAAGTGGTGATGGCGACTGGTGTGATGGGGTTAGTAGTGATTGTACTGATAATGCTGATAGTGATGATTGTGGTAATGATGGTAGCAGTAATTGTGGTAATAGTGGTAGTGATGATTGTGCACTTTAACAAATGTGCTGTTGTTACTGTTGATGGTGGTGATGCAGTTGCTGTTATTGTTGCTTCTACTGCTGTTCCTGCTGCTTTTGCTGGTGCTAATAGTGCTGCTGTTGCTGCTTCTGCTGCTCCTACTGCTATTAGTGCTGTTGTTGTTGCATCTAGTGCTACCTCTGCTACAAGCTCTACTGAGGCTTTTACTTCTGATATTGTTGCTACTGCTGCTGATGCTTCTGCTGCTAGTGCTACTGCTGCTGATGCTTCTGCTGCTAGTGCTACTGCTGCTAGTGCTACTGCTGCTGATGCTTCTGCTGCTAGTGCTACTGCTGCTAGTGCTACTGCTGCTAGCGCTACTGCTGCTAGTGCTACTGCTGTTGATGCTTCTGCTGCTAGTGCTACTGCTGCTAGTGCTTCTATTCCCGCTGCTTCTGATGCTGCGGCTATTGCTGTTGAGGCTGCTGTTTCACCTGATCTACTGCTCTTAGTACAACTGTTGCTGCTGCTGCTGCTGTTGCTGTCACTCGCTGCAGCAGCAGCACTGAGGCTCACGCCAGGGCACTGAGGCTCACGCCAGGGCAGAAGTGATAAACACACTCCAACACCAGCTGATTCTGACAATTCAATTTGTGAATCGCACCAGGCACATTAGGCAGCTTGAAGGCTCTCAGCGGTAGCAACACAACAAACAGAAACAGAAGCACCAGCAACAGGGACAGTGAGTGTAAATTAAATAATAGCAGCAGAAAACAGCAACAGCAGAAGCAGCAATAACAGCAGTAGCAGCAATATCAACAACAGAAACACAAACAGAAACACAAACAATAACATCAGCAGGAACAGAAGCGCTAACAACATTAGCAACAACAGGGGAAATAGCCAGAATAACCGAAGCAGCAACAACAGTAACAGCAGCAGCAACAACAGGAGAAACAGCAAAACAGGCGAAGCAACAATATAGTAGCAACAAGAACAGAAGTAGCAATAGAAACAACAGGAACGGCAGTACCAGCAACGCCATGGAGTCTTGACACAAAGGACATCTCCACATACTACTTGCTAACCTTTGGCCCAAGTCTTGGGCATGACCTTCCACTGGTGGGTCCCGCCCACTAGTGACAGTGCCTCCATCTACTGCACCTCATCTAACTCCATTATGTAAGCGCCCATCTTCCTGCCTGTGCTTCATGTTCTTTAAGACTTAAGAACATAAGAAAGAAAGAGCACTGAAGCAGGCCTACTGGCCCATGCGAGGAAGGTCCAACCGACACCCACCCTCACCCACTCACTCACCCACCTATTTTTAAAACAACACAAGGTTTTAGCTTCAGTGACGCCACTTGGGAGTTTGTTCCACTCATCCACAACTCTGTTACCAAACCAGTGCTTTCCTATATCTTTTCTGAATCTAAATTTTTTTAACTTGAAACCATTGCTGCGAGTCCTGTCTTGGTTAGGTACTTTTAGCACGTTATTGGCATTCCCTTTATTTATTCCGTTTTCCATTTATACACCTCAATCTGGTGGCCCGGTGGCCTGGTGGCTACAGCTCCCGCTTCACATACGGAGGGCCCGGATTCGATTCCCGGCGGGTGGAAACATTTCGACACATTTCCTTACACCTGTCCTGTTCACCTAGCAGCAAATAGGTACCTGGGTGTTAGTCGACCGGTGTGGGTCGCATCCTGGGGGACAAGATTGAGGACCTCATTGGAAATAAGTTAAACAGTCCTCGATGACTCACTGACTTTCTTGGATTATTCTGGGTGGCTAACCCTCCGGGGTTAAAAATCCGAACGAAATCTTATCTTATCTTATCCCCCCCTAATTCTACGCCATTCTAGAGAGTGCAGATTCAAGGCCCTTAGTCTATCCTCGTAGACTAAGGGCCAATATTGTTGTCATCGGAAACTTGCTTATATCACTATTTATACCCTCATCTATATCGTGTTTGTAAACTGTGAACAACAAGGGGCCCAACACTGACCCCTGTGGAACACAACTTGTGACGCTTCCCTACTCTGATTTCTCTCCATTTATGCAAATCCTCTGTTGCTTATCTATCAGCCACACTTCTATCCAGGAAAAAAATTCTCCTCCTATTCCGTGTGCCTCGACTTTCCTCAATAGTCTCCGATGTGGGACTCCATCAAAATCCTTACTGAAGTCCATATACACAATATCATATTCATTACTATGATCTACTCCTCAAATACCTTAGTGAAAGACATTATTAGGTTCTTAAGACAGGAACGACTTTTTGTAAAACCATGCTGAGATTTATTAATCAATTTATATCTTTCAAGATGGCTACGAATAGCCTGGGCAATTATAGATTCCATCACTTTTCCCACTGTGAAGGTTAAGCTTACTGGTCTGTAGTTCGAAACTAAGGACCTGTCACGTTATTTGTGGATAGGTATCACATTTGCCATTTATCACTTATCTGGTACTATGCCAGTTCTTAAATATGTGTTGAAAAAACTAGCCAAAGGTTCACTAAGTTCCACCTTACATTCCTTTTAAAACCCAGTTCATCAGGGCCCGGGAATTTGTTTGGTTTTAATTTATCTGTTTGTCTGAGAACCATGTCGCTAGTGACTTGAATCCTAAAATGGTATAAGATACCGACAGGCTGTTAGGTAAGACATATGTGTCTTACCTAACGACTTGAATCCTGCATAACTTATCGTCGTTCAGTTCAACATAGTTTATTATTTCTAGAATTTCACTGTTATCTTCCTGCATAAAAACTGAGAGGAAATAAGTGTTAAAAATGCAACACATTTCCATATCACTGTCGGTGAGCTGACCTGAGTGACTTTTGAGTGGGCCTATCTTTTCCCTAATCTTGCTTCTGTATTTCTGAAAGAAACCCTTTGGATTACTCGTCGAATCCCTTGTGACTTTAACCTCATAATCTCTTTTTGCTTTTCTTATTTGCTTTTTTATTTCATGCTCTAACTGAATATATTGATTTCTTAAGTGCCCCTCTCCTCTTTTGATTCGTATATATATGCCTCTCTTTTGACCATTGAGGTGTTTTAATCTATTGTTTATCCATTTTGGATAATTTTTGCTTGATCTAATTTCTCTATTCGGAGCATAAGTTTGTGCTAGAACTATGCTCTGAAAATCGTCATATTGGCAACCACCACCACCTGATTGACCCATAGTCAGGTCATAGGCTTCGATAATGAACACCTGCTGCTAGGCTAAGTGACTAATTACCTCATCTTCTATGTATAATCCTGTAAGACTGAGGGACTGATTACCTCCTCTTCTTCAGTCTTCCTGCCTGTCTCTGTATTGTACTGATAAAGCCACCGGTTGGCGAAACATCTACAAAATGAAGATATCCACGTGTCTAATTCAGCAACGGAAGTAACAGCAACAGTAATAGCAACAGAAGCAACACTAGCAGCAGGAGCAAAACAACAATAACTAAAACTGCAGGGAAATCAGCAGAAGCAGCAACAACAACGTAAATGACAACAGATGAGGAAAAATAAGCAGGAAGATAAAAAAATAGCATCAACAGCATATTTACAATAGCAGAAATAGTATCAATAAAAGCAACAGCAACAGCATCAACAAGAGCAGAATCCTCAGGAGTAACAGAAGCATCAACAGTAACAACAACCTTACGACCACTATGAGCACCAGCGTCTAGGAACACGGATGTGCTTGTCAGAAGGACAGCTGCGGGTGCCGTCCCTCTGACAAGCCATCCCCATAAATCTAAGAATGGTGTAACGCTGTAGTAGGCGTACTGGTCCATACATAACAGGTCCTGTATATAAATAACCCCTGTAACCACACAATGAGATTTTTCTGAAGCCAGAATTATTATGCAAGAAGAGAGACTGTTTTTAGTGACTCTGGGATTTCACCCGTGTCTATGCTCCCTCTCCATAGCATACTTAGGGCACTCGAAAGGGGTTTCTTGCAGTTCTTAATGAACACGAATCCGGGCCTGGAGCTGAGATCGTGGGCATGTTGTCAATGGGGTGGGTAGAAATAAATTTGTTGCCTAAGCAAAACGAGGGGCCCAAAACACTCTTTCTCTAAGAATTCCACTGCCTTCAGATGAAATGTTTCAACTATAATGAGCTTGGACCTAGACGTCAAGACTGTCCCAAAAGCAAAGGCGAAAATAGTATCATATGTTTTACCGAAGCTAATATTAACGCACATTTTAGCGAAGGTACTGTTAATAGAATGAATGTTCCAACACTTCTTAAAGATACTGGATGATCCTGTATTGTTATCCTTGGTAAGCTTTTCATTAATTTAGATCCTTCACTATATAAAACTACAAAGTTAACTGATTACTTAGGAAGAAGTGATCCTTTTCCAACTGTCAGATTTTTCGTAAGGTGCAAATGGTTTTCAGGTTGGGTGGATGCAGTAGTTTCCCCAATAACTTCATGTTCTTTTTAGTGGGGCACATTGAAGGTACTACTTTGCCATCTGAAAGAGATTATATGGGATTTTCAAGAACTCCTGAGATAAGTTTGAAATCTAACCCTCCTAATCCTTTGGTTTCTTTCACTACAATACCAGAAGTGAGTCAGAATGGTAACTTGAATCAGAGTGCTGATATTAACGAAGCCACTGGAAAACCCTGCGGAATTCATTCATTGAAACCAGATGGCACAGAAGAAGAAGCACAAGTGACTGAATCTGGTCAACAGGACTCTGTTAACGTTCTTACTAGACCGCAACCTAAGATAGCCATCCGTTAGTTCTTTCCAAAAGAAAGCCTATTGAGCTTTCTCACATAGATTTAGAGGGTCTTCAAAAGACTGATCCTTCCTTAGAGGAAACATGGAAGTTAGCCTTGACAGGCGATGTGAGGCAAAGAAAAATATTTTCGTATAAATTTGTATATTTATATTATCTTTTATACAAGAATATAGTGTCAGCAGAAAACCCAAATAACACGGGTAGAAGTCTGTTAATAATTCCTAGGAACTGGCATGAGACCATTTTAAAAATTTCTCATGATTTGCCAGTCTCTGGCCATTTCTCACATAGTAAGACCTATAAAAGATCAAGGACTTGTACTTCTGGCCCGGGATGTCTTCTGACATCTATAAGTATTATAGATCTTGTCATGTATGTCACCTTACCTCGCAAGAGGGGACAACTAAAAGAGTTTCGATGGTAAAATGCCGATCTTTTCAGTCCCATTTGCTAGAGTTGCAGTGGATATAGTTGGTTCTATCATTCCTTGCTCACCAGGTCTTTATATAAATATATCGTGACTATGATTGGTTACGAGTTTAGTTTCTCAGAGGCAGTACCCTTGAACTTCATTACCTCTACAGAAGTTGCAGAAGCGTTATTCTCAATCTTTTCACGGGTAGGTATACCCAGAGAAATTCTTTCAGATCAAAGAGTACAATTCACTTCTGAACTAATGGACCAAGTTTACCAGCATGTGGGTGCTCATCCTCTTTTCACTACACATTACCATCCAGATTGTATGGAAGAATGGAACGGCAACATGCCATCTTAAGAAACTTTGTTTTCTTAAATCAATTGACTGGCTTAGATATCCGCTCTTTGTTATGCGAGGAATTCCAAGTGATTCCTTTGGATATTCCTCCTTCGAATTACTCTATGAGAGGCCAGCTCGTGGACCCCTATTTATCTTGAATGAACTGTGGTCCAAAGATTTTAACCCTGAAGTTTAAAGCACTTATCAGTTTCTTTCAGATCTTAGAGAAAGATTAGAAGAAACCGCTGAGTTGGTTGTCAAGAACCTAAATATCTCAGTGGGAATATACAGCACCTATTTTGACCAAAAGAGTTCTTCTAAACGTAAAATTAATATTTATGAAGAAGTTTTAGTTCTTTTACCCGAAAAATCCAACAAATTGTTAATTTCCTGGTGAGGACCGTATAAAATAGTTAAGTTCTGTAATAAGGTAAATTATGTCTTGGATGTCAAGGGTAAGAAAAGAATTTATCATGTCAATATCTTGAAGTAGTATCATCGTAGAGAAGTTAATCTTTGTTTACAGCTTAGTTTACAATCAAGATTCTTATGAATGCAAAGTTTATGTTATAGACAGCGAATCTTACACAGAATCGAAGGAACTTCATGATATTCTAACAGTTGATTCTCCAACTAGTAACTCAAAGGTCAACATAAAAGGCGAAATATCTGAAAAACAAAAGTCTCAACTGCTTTAGTAAGTATTTTTCTTTGGATGTATTCTCAGAGATCCCAGGATTTACCACTACCGTTGTTCACAAAACTGAGTTGTCTTCAAATGAACCAGTGAAACCCCTTTCATTTACTGAAAGAGTTTAACAATGAAGTTGACAAGCTATTAAAGTTAAATACCACAGAGCCTTCGAGAAAAGCTTTCTGTTCTCCAGTCGTCATGGTTAAGAAATCGGATAATTCTTGCCAACTGGCTATCACGAAATGGGATGCAGAGCCCAAGCCAGTAATCCATCATGACTTGTATAAATTTCAGGACTGTAAATTCATCTCTGAATTAGACATCTCTCAAGCGTACCATCAAGTTTACTTACACCCAGATTTCTAACCATACAATGCTTTCCCTACTCATAGAGGACACATGCAGTATCGCACGATGCCTTTGGGCTTGGTCATTGCTTGTTGCCACGTATATCAGGCTCACGAGAAGTGTCCTTTCTGACTTAAAGTTGGTCTCACTGTATTTTGATAATGTATACAACATATCTTATGTCTGGGATGACTATCTTGAGACACTGTCGTTTGTTTTACAGAGACTCAGAGCTCATGGCCTTACAGTTAAACCCCAGAAATCTTTTCTTGGATATTTTAAGATGTAATACCTTGGGTTTATTATTTTGGAAAACAATTTAATTCCAGTTCCAAACAAGACAAACGCAGTTCTAGAAAGTACCTTTCCATATACAAAAATCTGATACGAAGTTTTCTGGGATCAGTAAATTTTTATCGATAATTTGTTCCTAATTGAAGTGATCTAATTTCCATTCTTACAGATTATTTACAGAAGAATGTGAAGGAACGACTTGTTTGCTCCAAAGAAGCCTTAGAAGCCTTTAAACAGATTAAAAGGATATTTTCTAACCCTCCAGTTCTCAAGTTACCAGATATTGACAGAATCTTTTGTCTCAGAACAGACGCCTCGGTCTGGACTAAGGGTTGTTCATCTAAAATATTATGATGAGACTCCATTCCCAATATCTTTCGCTAGTAAGAAACTTTTGTCAAGAGAAGAAAAGTATTTCACGGTAGAAAAGGAATGCTATGGGGGTATAAGTTAGTTCAGATACGGCTTATAGGGTAAAACTTTTGTACTTGAAACTGACCATAAGCCACTGCTGTACCTCGAGAACTCTAAATGTACAAATAGCAGACTATTTAATGTGGGCGTTGGCTATTCAGTTATATAAGTTCAGATTGTATATATAGCTGGCTCGGACAACCACTTCTCATTGGTTGAGCCGAAGTTATAAACAGTTCTTTCCGATTATAAGTTTTGGAAAAGGGGTAGTGTGAAGGAAAAGTCGGTAAACTGGGCTTATGGTATTTCAGACTCCAAGAGACTGTTACAGTGTGCCGCCGTCCGCACTGCCATCTAGCGGTCTGCTGTAAAACACCAGATTTCTTCGGGTCTGAATTTTTTTTAAGTTTCTACTCCGGGTAGTATTAACCTTACTTGGTTTGGGTGGGAGCTTGGAAAAGGGCTTCACCTCCACTATTCTGATCAGCTCTGCTTCTGGGGTGGTCATCCCCAGTAACCGTTCGATATTTTGGAGCGAGATCCCAAGCGATGGGACTTAGCGAGACAGCGACTCATCTCATCTTGACGATCTGGAGTGAGATACTGCGAACCAGAAATGACAGGAGCTTCTCCAGCCACTTAACATTAGACTACCACCGCTTACCCAGGATAAAGAACATTATATCTTCATTAGATCTTAAGACATCCTGGACTAAGAAAAGTCTCTTGTCTCAAGAACTCACTGGAACCAACGGTGACCAGTTTTTTTTTTGTGTGTGATATTTAAATACTTTTTAATTTTTTCATTATTATTTTGCCTCAAAGCTATTTATTATTTGTTTATCCATACTTGCGATCAGGAAGAAGGTGTTCCCCTGACACCACCTACACGACTAACACCCAGCGACCTATTTTATCGATAGGTGAACATGGACAGCAGGTGTCTTAAGGAAACACGTCCTAAAGTTTCCAGCTGTACAGGGGATCGATCCCCGGACCTCAATGTGAGCTGAGTGCGACCCACCTACGGGACCGAAACGTCATCAAAAGTTTCTTTCTCTTATGTGCGGGTTATTTGTGTATTGTTAAAGTTACGGTATTGTGGCTTTTTATTCTTCAATCGTCTCTATGCTTTTCATTTAAGACGTCTCACTCCCCGTGGGCGAAACAGTTTCACTGAACTGCCGTAATCAACACAAGGTGTCATTACCAGAATAATGTGGAAGTGCAGTCCCAGCTTATGTGTTACCTGACCTGACTGACCTCCATTGATATACTTTTGAAGAGTTTCGAGAGTTTTTCTACTCTCTGAGCAGCCCGGCCATGGGCCAGGCTCGTCTGATGCTTGCCTGGTCACCCAGGCTGTTGCTGCTGGAGGCCCGCTGCCCCACATATTCATCACAGCCTGGTTGATCTGGCACCTGGTGAAGATACTTGTCTAGTTTCCTCTTGAAGGCTTCAACACTTGTTCCAGCCGTGTTTCTGATATCTTCTGGTAAGATGCTGAAAAGTCTGGGACCCCGGATGTTGATACAGTGTTCCCTTATTGTCCCCACCGCACCCCTGCTCCTCACTGGGTTTATTTTACACTTCCTCCCATATCTCTCACTCCAGTATGTTGTTATGGCAGTGTGCAGATTTGGGACCAAGCCCTCGAGTACCTTCCAGGTATATATTATCATGTACCTCTTTCTCCTCCGCTCCAATGAGTAAGTTTAAAACTTGCAGGCGTTCCCAGTAGTTTAGGGCCGTCAGCACTGAGCAATATTCTAAGTGAGTGAGCACTAGCGATATGAAGAGTGTCACTATCGGCATTATTTCCCTTGTTTTGAAAGTTCTCAATACCCACCCAGTCATCTTCCTGGCTGTCGTGATCTTTATCTTGTTATGGTCTTTATAAGGTCCGCTGACATAATTATTCCTAGATCTTTTACGTGTTCCTTACGTTCTATTTGGTGACCCTCTTGAGTTTTGTATATAGTGCTCCTTTTGAGTTCTTCATTCTTTCCATACCTAAGCAGCTGGAACTTATCACCACTGAACGTCATGTTGTTCTCCACTGCCCACTGGAAAACCCTGTTTATGTCTTCCTGTACTTTTTCAGTGTCCTCTACCGTACTGACTTTCATGCTTATTTTAGTGTCATCTGCAAATAATGATACAAAAGTGTGCCGGGTGTTTTAGTCTATGTCTGCTATGAGGATGAGGAACAGCAGAGGTGCCAGGACAGTGCCTTGGGGCACTGAGCTTTTGACCTCGCTGATGCTGGATCTTGCCCTGTTCACTACTACTTTTTGTGTTCTGTGTGTTAGGAAACCGAAAATCCATCTGCCTACCTTCCCCGTAATGCCTTTGGCCTTCATTTTGTGCGCTATCACTCCATGATCGCATTTGTCAAACGCCTTTGCAAAATCTGTGTACATCACATCTGCGTTTTGGTTGCCTTCCAGTGCCTCCGTAATTCTGTCATAATGGTTCAGCAGCTGTGACAGACATGATCGTCCTACTCTAAAACCATGCTGGTTCGGGTTATGTTGGCTGTGCTGGTCCATGAAATTTGTAACCTGCCGTCTCATCTCAACGCTAGTTCAGGTACATCACTGTCACATGTACATCACATGGAGGTACATCACTCTCACAAGTACATTACATGGAAGTACATCCCTCTCACATGTACACCACATGGAAGTACATCCCTCTCACATGTACACCACATGGAAGTACATCACTCTCACATGTACACCACATGGAAGTACATCACTCTCACAAGTACATTACATGGAAGTACATCACTCTCACATGTACACCACATGGAAGTACATCCCTCTCACATGTACACCACATGGAAGTACATCACTCTCACATGTACACCACATGGAAGTACATCACTCTCACAAGTACATTACATGGAAGTACATCACTCTCACATGTACACCACATGGAAGTACATCACTCTCACATGTACACCACATGGAAGTACATCACTCTCACAAGTACATTACATGGAAGTACATCCCTCTCACATGTACACCACATGGAAGTACATCCCTCTCACATGTACACCACATGGAAGTACATCGCTCTCACATGTACACCACATGGAAGTACATCACTCTCACAAGTACATTACATGGAAGTACATCACTCTCACATGTACATCACATGGAAGAGGATGTTCACGAATTTATCTGATCGGTACTTGCAAATCCTCTGAAGGGAGGTTCAATAATAATAATAATAATAATAATAATAATAATAATAATAATAATAATAATAACAATAATAATAATAATAATAATAATAATAATAATAATAATAATAATAATAATAATAATAATTATTATTATTATTATTATTATAGTAATAATATTAAACTTATTCATTTATCGTGCCACTTGTGGACAAAAGAAACACACTTCCAGTCTTGCGTTTAGCGTCAGAAATGATCAGTGAATAAAGGAATGTCAACAGACGTTAGTTGTTGTTGCTGCCCGAGTGTATGAGACGTCCAGGTGCTCAGTGTGACGGTACTAGTTGTTGTTGCTGCCCGAGTGTATGAGACGTCCAAGTGTTCAGTGTGACGGTACTAGTTGTTGTTGCTGCCCGAGTGTATGAGACGTCCAAGTGTTCAGTGTGACGGTACTAGTTGTTGTTGCTGCCCGAGTGTATGAGACGTCCAAGTGCTCAGTGTGACGGTACTAGTTGTTGTTGCTGCCCGAGTGTATGAGACGTCCAAGTGTTCAGTGTGACGGTACTAGTTGTTGTTGCTGCCCGAGTGTATGAGACGTCCAAGTGTTCAGTGTGACGGTACTAGTTGTTGTTGTTGCCCGAGTGTATGAGACGTCCAAGTGCTCAGTGTGACGGGAACATCTGGCACTGATGAAAAGTTGCAATATGCAGTGCCGTTTTCAGTGTAAACTTGCGCATAAATATAGGATCTTTTCCAAAGAAAAAAAAGACTAAAAACGTTAATAATTTGGTGCAACGAAAACAAAGTTGAAAAGAATTTTCACTAAGCAAGAAACATCTCAGGGTAAACTTTGCAGAAGTTATGTAACTGTGTATGAAACTAGATGTAAGTGGCTGGCTGCGCTATCCCAGAAAGGTATCCCTCTATTGTATAAACCCAGCCACCTGTACCTCAGTAATCCGACAAAGGCATCCCTGTATTGCATAATCCAGCCACTTGTACCTCAATAATCCTAGAAAGGTATCCCAGTATTGCATAGCCCCCACCCCCTGTACCTCAATGATCCGAGAAGGGTATCCCTGTATTGCATAACCCGAGTCTCTTGTACCTCAGTAATCCGACAAAGGTATCCCTGTATTGCATAACCCCAGCCACCTGTACCTGAATGATCCGAGAAAGGTATCCCTATATTGCATAACTCCGGCTCCCTCTACCTTAAAGCATGCCAAAGCATTACTACATTGTGGCATCAGAAAATGCATTTACAAGTCATCACATGGAAACTAATGACCCAATTTCACCAATAAAACCTGCAAATTAAAACACACACACACACACACACATGTCATGTGGGTTTTCGATACGTGGATGGGTAAAAATACTCACGTAGGCTGGTAGTACGTATAATATATAACGGGAAGTATGGAAAGCGCCAACAGCCGACCTGTCTCTCTCTGCTGCCTACTACGACTGACCCATAGTGCCTACGGGTGAGGGTGTTTGAAATCCTGCTATGGTCAGCAGCAATGTGAATACAGTCAATGATTCACACAGACGGTTGGTAGTGAGTCATCTACTGGTACACTGGTTACTGGTAACTGGTTACTAGGAACTGGTACTACTACTGAGACACACACACACACACACACACACACACACACACACACACACACACACACAGGAGCTCGGACTCGACCCCCGCAACCTCAACTAGGTGAGTACACACACACTATCCAAAGCTAACTCAAATCTTCCACTACGAATAACAGACATTAAGCCAAATTGAAGTGGCATTCTCTTGTTACCTCAGAGAAATGAAAATCCTTAAATAAGTTTGAAGCCGTTCATGCTGTGCATTTTCAATATCAGCGTTGAAAGGTTGAAGTCAGTGGGATGAGACATTCAGAAATTATCCCAGAAAATAAAAGAATAATTAAATTTATCCAATTTCTTACAAAAGAATTGTAAATTTAGACCTAGACAAGCTAAAATCAGTCCAGATTGTTCTCTATGTAATAATAACCAGTATTTAAGGTTTAAGCAAGACAAGCAAGCGAACAAGCTTGCTTGTCTTGCATTCATTTTTTTCAGTGAACCTGAGGGCACACAGGTGTTATAAACACATAAGAGCACATAATGTAGATTTATCCTGGGATAACACAACTTAGTCATATACTGACGTATTTCTGATCAGATGAGACATTTTACAGTTATTTTATGGAAACCAAATTTGATTAATACAACTGACACAGTAAAACTTACACAACCTTTGAGGAAAACACATCAGCAGTAAACGTTTGAAGCCGACCAGAAGATGCATTCTCCAGGTATTGCACATAATTCAATAAAATTTGCACTTACATAGCCTTAACCTAAAAAAAAAACATCCATTTCACGAGATGCATCAAGGATTGATGCCGTTCAGAATTGTTTAATTATATAATCAAGGGAAAGCGCTAAACCCATAGGAGGTCATATAGCAGCTGGGGAAAGGGAGGCACTGAGATTCGATGCAACGATCCGAGAAAGGTATCCCCGTATTGAGTAACCCTAAATGATCCGAGGTGTTCCTATACTGCCTCCATCAAGAAATATACTCCTGCTATTTATACAGAATAATGTCATACCATTTAAGAGCAACTGCGACTAAGTAGCGCCTGTACTCTCCATTAACAATGCCAACCTTCTAAGTAGACACAACGGACATTGAAACTTGAAGCCAATTAACAGAGGCTTTCTGAAGTTATCACATTGAAACGAATTTTGTAAATGGTGTGTATAATACTGAGCTGAGAGAACCTATACCCTGTCAACTGATGCACGGACATTCCCTTATTAATTAAGAGTTTACAATGGATGATAATGTAAACAAAATCTTGGATATAAGTTAGTGGAAGACAGGAACATTGTATGTAACATGACCGGCTCTGGCTAAGTTCTGGGAAAATATAACGTTTAAAGGATCACTAAACTCGTAAAAGTATAACGTTTAAAGGATCACTAAACTCGTAAAAATATAACGTTTAATGGATCACTAAACTCGTAAAAATATAACGTTTAATGGATCACTAAACTCGTAAAAATATAACGTTTAATGGAACACTAAACTCGTAAAAATATAACGTTTAAAGGATCACTAAACTCGTAAAAATATAACGTTTAAAGAATCACTAATCTCGTAAAAATATAACGCTTAATGGATCACTAAACTCGTAAAAATATAACGTTTAAAGGATCACTAAACTCGTAAAAATATAACGTTTAAAGGATCACTAAACTCGTAAAAATATAACGTTTAATGGATCACTAAACTCGTAAAAATATAACGTTTAAAGGATCACTAAACTCGTAAAAATATAACGTTTAATGGATCACTAAACTCGTAAAAATATAACGCTTAATGGTTCACTAAACTCGTAAAAATAAAACGTTTAAAGGATCACTAAACTCGTAAAAATATAACGTTTAAAGGATCACTAAACTCGTAAAAATATAACGTTTAAAGGATCACTAAACTCGTAAAAATATAACGTTTAAAGGATCACTAAACTCGTAAAAATATAACGTTTAATGGATCACTAAACTCGTAAAAATATAACGTTTAAAGGATCACTAAACTCGTAAAAATATAACGTTTAAAGGATCACTAAACTCGTAAAAATATAACGTTTAATGGATCACTAAACTCGTAAAAATATACGTTTAAAGGATCACTACACTCGTAAAAATATAACGTTTAAAGGATCACTAAACTCGTAAAAATATAACGTTTAAAGGATCACTAACTCGTAAAAATATAACGTTTAATGGATCACTAAACTCGTAAAAATATAACGTTTAAAGGATCACTAAACTCGTAAAAATATAACGCTTAATGGATCACTAAACTCGTAAAAATATAACGTTTAAAGGATCACTAAACTCGTAAAAATTTAACGTTTAAAGGATCACTAAACTCGTAAAAATATAACGTTTAAAGGATCACTAAACTCGTAAAAATATAACGTTTAATGGATCGCTAAACTCGTAAAAATATAACGTTTAAAGGATCACTAAACTCGTAAAAATATAACGTTTAAAGGATCACTAACTCGTAAAAATATAACGTTTAATGGATCACTAAACTCGTAAAAATATAACGTTTAAAGGATCACTAAACTCGTAAAAATATAACGCTTAATGGATCACTAAACTCGTAAAAATATAACGTTTAAAGGATCACTAAACTCGTAAAAATATAACGTTTAAAGGATCACTAAACTCGTAAAAATATAACGTTTAATGGATCACTAAACTCGTAAAAATATAACGTTTAAAGGATCACTAAACTCGTAAAAATATAACGTTTAAAGGATCACTAAACTCGTAAAAATATAACGTTTAAAGGATCACTAAACTCGTAAAAATATAACGTTTAATGGATCACTAAACTCGTAAAAATATAACGTTTAAAGGATCACTAAACTCGTAAAAATATAACGCTTTAGGGATCACTAAACTCGTAAAAATATAACGTTTAAAGGATCACTAAACTCGTAAAAATATAACGTTTAAAGGATCACTAAACTCGTAAAAATATAACGTTTAAAGGATCACTAAACTCGTAAAAATATAACGTTTAAAGGATCACTAAACTCGTAAAAATATAACGTTTAAAGGATCACTAAACTCGTAAAAATATAACGTTTAAAGGATCACTAAACTCGTAAAAATATAACGTTTAATGGACCACTAAACTCGTAAAAATATAACGTTTAATGGATCACTAAACTCGTAAAAATATAACGTTTAAAGGATCACTAAACTCGTAAAAATATAACGTTTAAAGGATCACTAAACTCGTAAAAATATAACGTTTAAAGGATCACTAAACTCGTAAAAATATAACGTTTAATGGATCACTAAACTCGTAAAAATTAAAAAAGCTCTGAAGAAAAGGGTTTTCAATATTTTTCGAGTCCTATTCTATTTCAAATTCTCTACAATCCTTCAAGAATTAGCAAATTAGTGCCAATATCCAACAAATTCGGTACAAAAAAAAATACTTTTGTTTACGAGGCAGCAAAGTGAAGTTGACCTCAAAAAACATTCTGTAGCTCTTACATGGAAGCTAATTTCATAATATAATTAGTAATTTAAAATTTACGCAGCTCAAAGTGAAAGTTAAGCTTTCTTTTAAATAAAGCTCACCATTATTGCAAGTTTCAATCCTATCATAAAACTCATTTTCCAGTAATTGATCTAAAACCAACGATTCAATTTTTTTTTTGTAATTTAATTAAAATTTCAAATTAGCACCTCCGCGGCTTGAACTGTTACTTCCAAAGATAAACCTGAATCTTTCTTATAGAATGATTCAGACAAGGAATTCTTAAGTTACTGAATGGAAATCCATATGACTGTTTCTTTAATAACACTAACAAATATAAATTTATGTTACTCAATAACCATACAAACTTTTCTTTCTCTTAAATACATAAGGGCTGAAAATTTACAGCTAATCAGAAGAGGCATTCTCAAGGTATCGCACAGATTCCAGGGATTCAAAGTTTCTTGACTGATGGGCTCTATCCTGTCCATAAGATGCATCAGTCATAAAGTAATGCAGCCAGTCAGAAAAGGTAGATCAGGCAAGCGCCGGACGAGCCTGGCCCATGGCCGGCCTCCGGGAGTAGTTAAACTCTCGAAACTCTTCAAAGGTATATCAAAGGTACCAAAAGTAAAAGTTTCACATTACTTTACATGTAAATGGTCAAATGGTCACCTAAGCACTTAGGTTTCACTATCCTACATCAGCAGCCAAGCAGCAGAGGCTTTTCGAAGTTATTGGCCCCATTCCAAATGTATTAGAATTAATAACTGGGATTCCACCTTACAAACTGAGCTGTTTGCCATACTTGTTGCTCTAAAGTTTGTTTAATTATAACTGACATTCTTCCCTCATTACTTGCTCTAAGTTGCCCGGGACCTGAATGTAACAAGTTTGTGCATGAAGCTAGGCACAGATATACACAAATTATCAAGAAAAGGATTACAGTTAAGCTTTTATAGTTACCCTCTCACATCGGTATCCAGGAGCATGACAAAGTTGTTGAATTAGCTAGATAAGCTTTAAATAGAGAGAATGTTGAATAAAATTATGTTTTCTTTTTCTAACAGAAGTTTGCGAAACATTACCTGGAAGGAATTAACAAATGAACTTGTAAAAAGTAGAGCAGACCAAATAGCAACTAGTGCAGCTATTATCCATCATAATGAAATGTGTCAAGTTAAACATATTTATGGAGAAAGTAACAAGTTCAGTAGATTGCAAGATGTTACTGCTAGACCAAGGATATAATTACCTCTAACATTGCATGGTAATGTTAATGACATAAAATGAAAATGTATGGACAGACAAGACCATATACTGGAGCGTTATATCTTAGAATGTTCAAACATCAACCCTTCAGAGACGCCTCCACGCACCTCCATGCACCTCCATGCACCTCCACGCACCTCCATGCACCTCCACGCACCTCCATGCACCTTCATGCACCTCCACGCACCTCCATGCACCTCCATGCACCTCCACGCACCTCCATGCACCTCCACGCACCTCCACGCACCTCCACGCACCTCCACGCACCTCCACGCACCTCCATGCACCTCCATGCACCTCCATGCACCTCCACGCACCTCCATGCACCTCCATGCACCTCCATGCACCTCCATGCGCCTAAATGCACCTCCATGCACCTCCATGCACCTCCATGCACCTCCACGCACCTCCACGCACATCCATGCACCTCCATGCACCTCCATGCACCTCCATGCGCCTCCATGCACCTCCATGCACCTCCATGCACCTCCATGCGCCTCCATGCACCTCCACGCACCTCCACGCATCTTCACGCACCTCCACGCACCTCCACGCACCTCCACGCACCTATATGCGCCTCCATGCACACCTCCATGCGCCTCCATGCACCTCCATGCACCTCCACGCACCTCCACGCACCTCCATGCACCTCCATGCACCTCCACGCACCTCCATGCACCTCCATGCACCTCCATGCACCTCCATGCACCTCCACGCACCTCCATGCACCTCCATGCACCTCCATGCACCTCCACGCACCTCCATGCACCTCCATGCACCTCCATGCACCTCCACGCACCTCCATGCACCTCCATGCACCTCCATGCACCTCCATGCACCTCCACGCACCTCCATGCACCTCCATGCACCTCCATGCACCTCCACGCACCTCCATGCACACCTCCATGCGCCTCCATGCACCTCCATGCACCTCCACGCAACTCCACGCATCTTCACGCACCTACACGCACCTCCACGCACCTCCACGCACCTCCACGCACCTCCTCGCACCTACATGCGCCTCCATGCACACCTCCATGCGCCTCCATGCACCTCCATGCACCTCCACGCACCTCCACGCACCTCCATGCACCTCCATGCACCTCCATGCACCTCCACGCACCTCCATGCACCTCCATGCACCTCCACGCACCTCCACGCACCTCCATGCACCTCCATGCACCTCCATGCACCTCCATGCACCTGCACGCACCTCCACGCACCTACATGCACACCTCCATGCGCCTCCATGCACCTCCATGCACCTCCACGCACCTCCATGCACCTCCACGCACCTCTATGCACCTCCACGCACCTCCCCGCACCTCCATGCACCTCCATGCACCTCCACGCACCTCCACGCACCTCCATGCACCTCCATGCATCTCCACGCACCTCCACGCACCTCCACGCACCTCCATGCACCTCCACGCACCTCCATGCACCTCCATGCACCTCCATGCACCTCCATGCACCTCCACGCACCTACATGCGCCTCCATGCACACCTCCATGCGCCTCCATGCACCTCCATGCACCTCCACGCACCTCCATGCACCTCCATGCACCTCCACGCACCTCCATGCACCTCCATGCACCTCCATGCACCTCCACGCACCTCCACGCACCTCCATGCACCTCCACGCACCTCCACGCACCTCCATGCACCTCCATGCATCTCCACGCACCTCCACGCACCTCCATGCACCTCCACGCACCTACATGCGCCTCCATGCACACCTCCATGCGCCTCCATGCACCTCCATGCACCTCCATGCACCTCCATGCACCTCCACGCACCTCCATGCACCTCCATGCACCTCCATGCACCTCCACGCACCTCCACGCACCTCCATGCACCTCCACGCACCTCCACGCACCTCCATGCACCTCCATGCACCTCCACGCACCTCCATGCACCTCCATGCACCTCCACGCACCTCCACGCACCTCCACGCACCTCCACGCACCTCCATGCACCTCCATGCACCTCCACGCACCTCCATGCACCTCCACGCACCTCCATGCACCTCCACGCACCTCCATGCACCTCCATGCACCTCCATGCACCTCCACGCACCTCCACGCACCTCCATGCACCTCCACGCACCTCCACGCACCTCCATGCACCTCCATGCATCTCCACGCACCTCCACGCACCTCCACGCACCTCCATGCACCTCCACGCACCTCCTGAGTACATCAACTATTAAGTAACTGTAAAAGTTGAGATAATTTACATTTCTTTATAGTGATGTAACAAAACTCAGCAGGATCTGACGGAGACCCATTGTGACCCTGTAATCTCTTTTTTTTTTTTTTTTTTTTTTTTTCCTACCGCTCACAGGATGAGCTGCGGGTGCATAATAAACTAGCCAATCAGGCGGCACAGAAAAAAAAAAAAACTTCCAGTGCCAATGAGTTGATCCTTCCGAGCAAGAGGCTTAGATCTTCGGTTGTCGTTTCAGGTTCCCAGTGTATCTCGTCAAGGCAAGATACTCCCCAGATAGGGAGCCAAGGCCGGGTCACCACTACTTAGAAAGACCCGTGCCGGGAGAAGACCGGCGAATAAAAAAAAAAAAAAAACGCCATGATTTATCTGGTCTCAGATGTTCTTGTTGAAGCTGGATTTCTTGAATTCGACCTCATGACTGAGCGTGTTCTTCTGTCCCAGACCTCTGTGCACGACAGTGGGAACTTCAGTTATGCTGTTGTCTGAGACTGCAGTCTTTGACAGTGTTATGTCCTGGACTCGCTGGTGGTAAATGTGAGGTCTAGAGTGTTTTCCAGTCTGGTCGGTTCAGCGATCACTTGGCTTAAGTTACTTTGTTGCAGAGGTTTAATAATTCTGTCGCGGTGAGGCTCATCGTCCAAACTAGCTCAAGGAACTTTCTCTAATTACAGTCCTTGCTGAGTTCTTCTATTTGAGGTGTCTCAAACTGACATCGCGAAGCAGCAGGATATTGAGGACTGAGATCAGAAATAGAAGAAGAAGAAGAGAAGAAGAAGAAGAAGAAGAAGAAGAAGAAGAAGAAGAAGAAGAAAAAGAAAAGCTTTTATCCCGTGTCATTTACCCAGAGTCGAAGGTATTTACACAGGCTGTGACCCACAACAGTTTGGTAACTCCTGAATACTAGTTACTGCTAGGTAAACAGCAGCAATAGGTGTTAGGTCTAGGTAAACAGGGGCAGTAGGTGTTAGAATGTGGTGAACAGGGGCAGTAGGTGTTAGAATGTGGTGAACAGGGGCAGTAGGTGTTAGAATGTGGTGAACAGGGGCAGTAGGTGTTAGAATGTGGTGAACAGGGGCAGTAGGTGTTAGAATGTGGTGAACAGGGGCAGTAGGTGTTAGAATGTGGTGAACAGGGGCAGTAGGTGTTAGAATGTGGTGAACAGGGGCAGTAGGTGTTAGAATGTGGTGAACAGGGGCAGTAGGTGTTAGAATGTGGTGAACAGGGGCAGTAGGTGTTAGAATGTGGTGAACAGGGGCAGTAGGTGTTAGAATGTGGTGAACAGGGGCAGTAGGTGTTAGAATGTGGTGAACAGGGGCAGTAGGTGTTAGAATGTGGTGAACAGGGGCAGTAGGTGTTAGAATGTGGTGAACAGGGGCAGTAGGTGTTAGAATGTGGTGAACAGGGGCAGTAGGTGTTAGAATGTGGTGAACAGGGGCAGTAGGTGTTAGAATGTGGTGAACAGGGGCAGTAGGTGTTAGAATGTGGTGAACAGGGGCAGTAGGTGTTAGAATGTGGTGAACAGGGGCAGTAGGTGTTAGAATGTGGTGAACAGGGGCAGTAGGTGTTAGAATGTGGTGAACAGGGGCAGTAGGTGTTAGAATGTGGTGAACAGGGGCAGTAGGTGTTAGAATGTGGTGAACAGGGGCAGTAGGTGTTAGAATGTGGTGAACAGGGGCAGGGGCAGTAGGTGTTAGAATGTGGTGAACAGGGGCAGTAGGTGTTAGAATGTGGTGAACAGGGGCAGTAGGTGTTAGAATGTGGTGAACAGGGGCAGTAGGTGTTAGAATGTGGTGAACAGGGGCAGTAGGTGTTAGAATGTGGTGAACAGGGGCAGTAGGTGTTAGAATGTGGTGAACAGGGGCAGTAGGTGTTAGAATGTGGTGAACAGGGGCAGTAGGTGTTAGAATGTGGTGAACAGGGGCAGTAGGTGTTAGAATGTGGTGAACAGGGGCAGTAGGTGTTAGAATGTGGTGAACAGGGGCAGTAGGTGTTAGAATGTGGTGAACAGGGGCAGTAGGTGTTAGAATGTGGTGAACAGGGGCAGTAGGTGTTAGAATGTGGTGAACAGGGGCAGTAGGTGTTAGAATGTGGTGAACAGGGGCAGTAGGTGTTAGAATGTGGTGAACAGGGGCAGTAGGTGTTAGAATGTGGTGAACAGGGGCAGTAGGTGTTAGAATGTGGTGAACAGGGGCAGTAGGTGTTAGAATGTGGTGAACAGGGGCAGTAGGTGTTAGAATGTGGTGAACAGGGGCAGTAGGTGTTAGAATGTGGTGAACAGGGGCAGTAGGTGTTAGAATGTGGTGAACAGGGGCAGTAGGTGTTAGAATGTGGTGAACAGGGGCAGTAGGTGTTAGAATGTGGTGAACAGGGGCAGTAGGTGTTAGAATGTGGTGAACAGGGGCAGTAGGTGTTAGAATGTGGTGAACAGGGGCAGTAGGTGTTAGAATGTGGTGAACAGGGGCAGTAGGTGTTAGAATGTGGTGAACAGGGGCAGTAGGTGTTAGAATGTGGTGAACAGGGGCAGTAGGTGTTAGAATGTGGTGAACAGGGGCAGTAGGTGTTAGAATGTGGTGAACAGGGGCAGTAGGTGTTAGAATGTGGTGAACAGGGGCAGTAGGTGTTAGAATGTGGTGAACAGGGGCAGTAGGTGTTAGAATGTGGTGAACAGGGGCAGTAGGTGTTAGAATGTGGTGAACAGGGGCAGTAGGTGTTAGAATGTGGTGAACAGGGGTAGTAGGTGTTAGAATGTGGTGAACAGGGGCAGTAGGTGTTAGAATGTGGTGAACAGGGGCAGTAGGTGTTAGAATGTGGTGAACAGGGGCAGTAGGTGTTAGAATGTGGTGAACAGGGGCAGTAGGTGTTAGAATGTGGTGAACAGGGGCAGTAGGTGTTAGAATGTGGTGAACAGGGGCAGTAGGTGTTAGAATGTGGTGAAAAGGGGCAGTAGGTGTTAGAATGTGGTGAACAGGGGCAGTAGGTGTTAGAATGTGGTGAACAGGGGCAGTAGGTGTTAGAATGTGGTGAACAGGGGCAGTAGGTGTTAGAATGTGGTGAACAGGGGCAGTAGGTGTTAGAATGTGGTGAACAGGGGCAGTAGGTGTTAGAATGTGGTGAACAGGGGCAGTAGGTGTTAGAATGTGGTGAACAGGGGCAGTAGGTGTTAGAATGTGGTGAACAGGGGCAGTAGGTGTTAGAATGTGGTGAACAGGGGCAGTAGGTGTTAGAATGTGGTGAACAGGGGCAGTAGGTGTTAGAATGTGGTGAACAGGGGCAGTAGGTGTTAGAATGTGGTGAACAGGGGCAGTAGGTGTTAGAATGTGGTGAACAGGGGCAGTAGGTGTTAGAATGTGGTGAACAGGGGCAGTAGGTGTTAGAATGTGGTGAACAGGGGCAGTAGGTGTTAGAATGTGGTGAACAGGGGCAGTAGGTGTTAGAATGTGGTGAACAGGGGCAGTAGGTGTTAGAATGTGGTGAACAGGGGCAGTAGGTGTTAGAATGTGGTGAACAGGGGCAGTAGGTGTTAGAATGTGGTGAACAGGGGCAGTAGGTGTTAGAATGTGGTGAACAGGGGCAGTAGGTGTTAGAATGTGGTAAAAATAGGTAGTAGGCGCTAGGAGACTGGCAAATCAAAACAAATTTCTCTGCTCGTATAACTGTTTAGGACAATGGGGGTTTAAATTACATTTTGCCGCAAAAGCGGCTAGTTTGTTATACCAAGACAATCATCCTATGGATAGTGGTGCAAGAACTTATGGATACGCAAAAGGCCTAGGAACTAGGGCCCAAGGGCCAACGGAATTCATCCGGATATGTATCTACGATTTATCTTAAATGTTTCGGACATATCAATGATAAATTGATTAAAATGTTTAATCTTGCAACACGGCTGACACAGATGACAACAAGGAAATGAGTGAAATATTGAAATCCCAGTACGACTCTGTGTTTAGTGAACCACTAATCGGTCTGAGGATCGACGACCCAAATGATTTCTTCATGAATGAGCCTCAAAACTCCATAAATGTATGCCAGATTTCCGACATTACCCTAACTCCGATAGATTTCGAGAAAGCCATTGACAACATGCCTATGCACTCAGCCCCGGGCCCAGACTCGTGGAACTCTGTTTTCATTAAGAACTGCAAGAAACACCTCTCGCGTGCCCTAAGTACACTATGGAGGAGGAGCTTGGACATGGGTGAAATTCCACAGTCACTTAAAACAACGGATATAGCCCCACTCCATAAAGGTGGCAGCAAAGCATTAGCTAAGAACTATAGACCAATAGCTCTGACGTCCCACATCATAAAAATCTTTGAAAGAGTGCTAAGAAGCAGGATTGCAAATCACCTGGATTCCCAAAATCTGCACAATCCAGGGCAACATGGGTTCAGGGCAGGTCGCTCCTGCCTCTCACAACTACTGGATCACTATGACATGGCCTTGGATGCACTGGAAGAAAATCAGAATGCAGATGTAATATACACAGACTTTGCAAAAGCATTTGACAAATGCGATCATGGCGTAATAGCCCATAAAATACGTGCTAAAGGAATAACTGGGAAAGTGGGGAGATGGATCTTCAACTTCCTAACAAATCGAACACAAAGAGTAGTGGTCAACAGAGTTAAATCGGAGGCTGCCATAGTGAAGAGCCTGTTCCACAAGGCACAGTACTCGCCCCCATCTTATTCCTTATCCTCATATCAGACATAAACAGAGATATACACCACAGCACCGTATCATCCTTTGCGGATGATACTAGGATCTGCATGAGGCTGTCATCTGCTGAGGACGCGGTTAACCTCCAAGAAGATATAAACAAAGTTTTCCAGTGGGCAACGGTAAACAATATGATGTTCAATGAGGACAAATTCCAACTACTCCGTTATGGAAAACTGGAGGAGATAATAACTAGAACAGAGTATACTACTGACTCCGGCCATACAATAGAGCGGAAAAATAATGTAAGGGACCTGGGAGTAGTAATGTCTGAGGATCTCACTTTCAAGGATCACAACAGTGCCACGATCGCACGTGCAAAGAAAATGATAGGATGGATAATGAGAACTTTCAAAACGAGAGATGCCAAGCCCATGATGATCCTTTTCAAATCACTTGTTCTCTCTAGGCTGGAATACTGCTGTACATTAACATCTCCATTCAAAGCAGGTGAAATCGCAGATCTAGAGAGTGTACAGAGATCCTTTACTGCACGTATAAGTTCTGTCAAGCACCTTAACTACTGGGAACGCTTGGAAGCACTTGACTTGTACTCGTTGGAACGCAGGAGGGAGAGATATATCATAATCTACACTTGGAAAATCTTGGAAGGAATGGTCCCAAATCTGCACACAGAAATCACTCCCTACGAAAGTAAAAGACTGGGCAGGCGATGCAAAATGCCGCCAATAAAAAGTAGGGGCACCATTGGTACACTAAGAGAAAACACCATAAGTGTCCGGGGCCCAAAACTGTTCAACAGCCTCCCATCAAGCATTAGGGGAATTGCCAATAAACCCCTGGCTGCCTTCAAGAGAGAGCTGGACAGATACCTAAAGTCAGTGCCGGATCAGCCGGGCTGTGGCTCGTACGTTGGACTGCGTGCGGCCAGCAGTAACAGCCTAGTTGATCAGGCCCTGATCCATCGGGAGGCCTGGTCATGGACCGGACCGCGGGGGCGTTGATCCCCGGAATAACCTCCAGGTAACCTCCAGGTAACGGCGAAGAAAGGACACACGTTGCAGAACAATTATTTATGGGAACAATGTTTCGCTCAGTGTAGAGGCGAGAGGTCACACTTCATGGTGCGAGGCTGTGGAGAGATCAGAGGTCATCATCCCACCCAACACACTCCAGTTCTTCTAATATATTTTGACACACTTAAATTTCTCAGGGCAAGTTGAATGTTGAGGTTGGTGCTCCCTTCCTTCTCATAACACTTTAACATAAGATTTCCTCATATCTGACTGCGTCCCCAGAGGACTATCAAGGCAGTAAGTGGGGAGATGGTGAGAATGGGGAAGAGGTTCTGAGGTAGGGGAAGTGGAGGTGGATAAGAGGGTGAGGGTGAGAGAGATATTTGGAAGGTGAGGTCTTGAAGAACATCAAAGGACTCTTAAGAAAGAGCCACTCGTAGTGAGTCATAGATGGAGGTGGGAGGAGTGAGAGGGGTTGGTGAGGTGCCCTCCTGGGAAGTATAGACGATAACACCAGTGTAGAGTAAGGCTCAGCCCTCCTTGTGGTCATACAATTATGGAGGGAGGGAGGCTCCCTCCCTCCCTTCCTATGATGATAACACCTGGGTGGAGGGAAGTTCCCTCCTTGTGATGATAACACCTGGGTGGAGGGAGGCGAAGGATGGGAGGGAGGGGAGGGAGGGGAGGGAAGGGAGGGAGGGGAGGGAGGGGAGGGAGGGGAGGGAGGGGAGGGAAAGGAGGGAGGGGAGGAAGGTTCCCTCCTTGTGATAATAACACCTGGGTGGAGGGAGTGGAGGGAGTGGAGGGAGGTTCCCTCCTTGTGATGATAACAACTGAGTGGAGGGAGGTTCCCTTCTGGTGATTATAACACTTGGTTGGAGGGAACGAAGAAAGGCTCCCTTCTTGTGATGATAACACCTGGGTGGAGGGAGTGGAGGGAGGTTCCCTCCTTGTGACAATAACACCTGGGTGGAGGGAGTGGAGGGAAGTTCCCTCCTTGTGATGTGAGACCTCTACCCACTCTACCTGAGGTATCCCAGCGAGTGAGCACGTCCCCTGTATATCCCAGTGCTTAACAGAATAGGGAATAGCATATGAAGGTACAAATAAAAATTGGAACTATGGCTATAGTTTACTTAATAACAAAAAAGGGCTAGAATACAACATATCCTGATGGAAATTTACACACTATAACAATTGACCTATGAGACTTATTACCAGGGGGGAAGGGTAGATGTTATCAGTAACATGGACTAGTACTCACTCTTAATTCACTGACCAGCTGACTCGAGATTCCCAATGCGTGGTCCACTACACACGCGGCTGTCCAGAGCTCTCGCTCCCCGGACCTGTCACCAACAACCTCTTTGCTCCGCTGTTCTCTGGGCTTATATCGTAGTCAAAGTACCCCCTCCCCAATGGGGTATGTACCACGTGTTACGACCTGACACCGAGGTCTGACGCCGTTAAGAACAAAAGACCTCAGACATGGGCGTGACTACCCGACATTTGCTAAGGCAGGTGTGACCATATAATTAGGTCTCCCTAGAGACCTCACAAGCCCATCTGAACTGCATCACAGTGATGATAACACCTGAGTGGAGGGAGGTTCCCTCCTTGTGATGATAACACCTTAGTGGAGGGAGGTTCCCTCCTGGTGATTATAACACTTGGCTGGAGGGAACGGAGAAAGGCTCCCTTCTTGTGATCATAACACCTGGGTGGAGGGAGTGGAGGGAGGTTCCCTCCTTGTGATAATAACACCTGGGTGGAGGGAGTGGAGGGAGGTTCCCTCCTTGTGATGATAACACCTGAGTGGAGGGAGGTTCCCTCCTTGTGATGATAACACCTTAGTGGAGGGAGGTTCCCTCCTGGTGATTATAACACTTGGCTGGAGGGAACGGAGAAAGGCTCCCTTCTTGTGATGATAACACCTGGGTGGAGGGAGTGGAGGGAGGCTCCCTCTCTTAACATTTCTAGCTTCCTGAGATTCCTGGGAGAAGAGCAAAGCTTGCTAGGGAGAAGGAAGGACGCAATAAAGGACGGAGGCAAAGAAAGAAAAGGAACTGAGGGAGAGGGAAGTGAGTGAGAGAGACATAGAGAACAAGAGAAAGAGAGAAAGAGAGAGATAGAGGGAGAGAGAGAGAGAGAGAGAGAGAGAGAGAGAGAGAGAGAGAGAGAGAGAGAGAGAGAGAGAGAGAGAGAGAGAGAGAGAACGGAGGGAATATGAAGACGAAGATAAAGAAGGTGTTCATTGGTAATGAGATTATAACATGAGGGAGACGAGGGGAAGCAAAGAAGAGTGATAACCAGAGTGTAACACAAGAAGAGTGATAACCAGAGTGTAACACAAGAAGAGTGATAACCAGAGTGTAACACAAGAAGAATGATAACCAGAGTGTAACACAACAAGAGTGATAACCAGAGTGTAACACAAGAAGAGTGATAGCCAGAGTGTAACACAAGAAGAGTGATAACCAGAGTGTAACACATAAAGAATGATAACCAGAGTGTAACACAAGAAGAGTGATAACTAGAGTGTAACACAAGAAGAATGATAACCAGAGTGTAACACAAGAAGAGTTATAACCAGAGTGTAACACAAGAAGAATGATAAACAGAGTGTAACACAAGAAGAGTGATAACCAGAGTGTAACACAAGAAGAGTGATAACCAGAGTGTAACACAAGAAGTGTGATATCCAGAGTGTAACACAAGAAGAATGATAACCAGAGTGTAACACAAGAAGAGTGATAACCAGAGTGTAACACAAGAAGAGTGATAACCAGAATGTAACACAAGAAGAATGATAACCAGAGTGTAACACAAGAAGAGTGATAACCAGAGTGTAACACAAGAAGAGTGATAACCAGTGTGTAACACAAGAATGATAACCAGAGTGTAACACAAGAAGAGTGATAACCATAGTGTAACACAAGAAGAGTGATAACCATAGTGTAACACAAGAAGAGTGGTAACCAGAATGTAACACAAGAAGAATGGTAAGGAAAGTTAAGAGTGAAGATCTGAAGGTAGGAAATCGCTTCTCTGTTCTTCAGGATGAATGTACTTCAGTGGCCAGTGAAGGTAAGGGTACTACTGCCCCTGCTAATGAAGGTAAGCGCATTCTTGTGGTTGGTGACTCTCAGGTAAGATATATTGACCGTGCTTTTTGTAATAGGAATAAGAAGATGAGAGATAGAGTGTGCTTCCCTGGAGCTGGTGTTGGGGACATTGTCAACAGGCTGGATAATATCATGTCAGGTAATGGGAACAAGCCCATTATCTGTCTCAGTGCTGGTGGAAATGATATTGGGAAGGGTAGGAGAGAAGAGCTGCTAGATAAGTACAGGTCAGCTATAGATTTCATTAAGTCTAAGGGAGGGATCCCAATCATATGTAGCATCTTGCCTAGAAGGGGAGTAGGAAATGAATGGTTGTCTAGGGCAATTGGTGTAAATTGCTGGCTAGACAGATACTGCAAGGAACTTGCAATCCCATTCATTGACAACTGGAACAACTTTTATGGCAAACATGATATGTATGCAAGGGATGGGGTACATCTCTCTGGGGCAGGGGTGGTAGCACTTGCAGACTCGATTGAGAAGGCCATTGGTGAAATGCCTATGATTTTAAACTGATGGAAGATAGAGGTATGGGTGTGTGTGGGAAACAAGCAGGTTGCAACACTAGGGTTGGAAACAGTAAATGTATAAAAGGCATTCAGCATGAAGTTATAAATAAAGACAATAGAACAGGCCAGCAAACAAAGGGGGACAGCAGAGGGCAGCAAGGGACTAGCTCCCTTAAGGTTTACTATACTAATAGCAGGAGTGTTAGAAATAAGATAGATGAGCTAAGATTAATTGCAAGTGCAGGAAACATAGATATTATTGCTATAACAGAGACCTGGCTCAATCTGAAAGATAGAGAGATGCCCTCTGAATGTCACATACAAGGCTATAAATTATTCCACACTGACAGGGTCAACAGGAAAGGTGGTGGAGTAGCGATGTATGTCAGAGACAATTTAAATTGTTGTGTTAGACAAGATATTAAATTAGAAGCGTCAGCCACTGAATCTGTTTGGTTACAGCTTCTCGAGGGCCGAGAAAAACTAATTTTGGGTGTGATTTACAGGGCCCCAAATCTTGATAGGGAGTGCAGTAAACTTCTATGGGACGAAATTCGTAAGGCATCTACATACGAAAATGTTGTGCTAATGGGAGATTTCAACTATAGACAGATTGACTGGAGCAATTTGACAGGAAATTTAGAGTCGGGTGACTTTCTTGATACGATCCAGGATTGTTTTTTAAAACAGTTTGTGACAGAGCCAACTAGGGGAAATAACCTCCTTGACTTGGTTCTTGCCAGTAGGGAAACACTAATTAATAATCTTGAGGTTAATGATGAGCTTGGGGAGAGTGATCACAAATCACTCAGTTTTAATATATCATGGAATTCCCCTAATAATGGCAATCAAGTCTCCGTCCCTGACTTTCGCTTGGCTGATTTCATAGGACTGAAAAATTACTTAGGTGGGCTGAACTGGAATGACCTGACTAAGGGTCAGGTAGGTGGTGATGGTTGCCGATATGATGCTTTCCAGGGCATAGTTCTAGCTGCTCAGTCAAATTATGTTCCAAATAGGGAAATCAGATCAAACAAAAATGATCCTAAATGGATGAACAATAGATTAAAATATCTGATTGGTCAAAAGAGAGGCATATATAGGCAAATCAAAAGAGGAGAGGCGCAATTAAGAAATCGATATATTCAGTTAAAGAGAGAAATACAAAAGGGAATTAGAAAAGCAAAAAGAGATTATGAGGTTAAAGTTGCAAAAGAATCGAAGACTAACCCAAAAGGATTCTTTCAGGTATACAGAAGTAAGATCAGGGACAAGATAGGCCCACTCAAAAGTTCCTCGGGTCAGCTCACTGACAGTGATAAGGAAATGTGTAGAATTTTTTACACATACTTCCTCTCAGTTTTTACACAGGAGGATACCAGCGATATTCCAGTAATGATAAATTATGTAGAACAGGACGATAATAAACTGTGCACTATTAGGGTCACAAGTGACATGGTCCTTAGGCAAATAGATAAATTAAAACCTAACAAATCCCCAGGCCCTGATGAACTGTATGCAAGGGTTCTAAAGGAATGTAAAGAGGAGCTTAGCACACCTTTGGCTAATCTTTTCAACATATCACTACAAACTGGCATGGTGCCAGATAAGTGGAAAATGGCAAATGTGATACCTATTTTCAAAACAGGTGACAGGTCCTTAGCTTCGAACTATAGACCAATAAGCCTAACCTCCATAGTGGGAAAATTTATGGAATCAATAATTGCCGAGGCAGTTCGTAGCCATCTTGAAAAGCATAAATTAATCAACGAATCTCAGCATGGTTTTACAAAGGGGCGTTCCTGCCTTACGAATTTATTAAATTTTTTCACTAAGGTATTTGAGGAGGTAGATCATGGTAATGAATATGATATTGTGTATATGGACTTCAGTAAGGCTTTTGACAGGGTCCCACATCAGAGACTATTGAGGAAAATTAAAGCACATGGAATAGGAGGAGAAATTTTTTCCTGGATAGAGGCATGGTTGACAAATAGGCAGCAGAGAGTTTGCATAAATGGGGAGAAATCAGAGTGGGGAAGCGTCACGAGCGGTGTTCCACAGGGGTCAGTGTTGGGCCCCCTGCTGTTCACAATCTACATAAACGACATAGATGAGGGCATAAAGAGCGACATCGGCAAGTTTGCCGATGACACCAAAATAGGCCGTCGAATTCATTCTGACGAGGACATTCGAGCACTCCAGGAAGATTTGAATAGACTGATGCAGTGGTCGGAGAAGTGGCAGATGCAGTTTAATATAGACAAATGCAAAGTTCTAAATGTTGGACAGGAGAATAACCATGCCACATATAAACTAAATAATGTAGATCTTAATATTACGGATTGCGAAAAAGATTTAGGAGTTCTGGTTAGCAGTAATCTGAAACCAAGACAACAGTGCATAAGTGTTCGCAATAAAGCTAATAGAATCCTTGGCTTCATATCAAGAAGCATAAATAATAGGAGTCCTCAGGTTGTTCTTCAACTCTATACATCCTTGGTTAGGCCTCATTTAGATTATGCTGCACAGTTTTGGTCACCGTATTACAGAATGGATATAAATTCTCTGGAAAATGTACAAAGGAGGATGACAAAGATGATCCCTTGTATCAGAAACCTTCCCTATGAGGATAGACTAAGGGCCCTGAAACTGCACTCTCTAGAAAGACGTAGAATTAGGGGGGATATGATTGAGGTGTATAAATGGAAGACAGGAATAAATAAAGGGGATGTAAATAGTGTGCTGAAAATATCTAGCCTAGACAGGACTCGCAGCAATGGTTTTAAGTTGGAAAAATTCAGATTCAGGAAGGATATAGGAAAGTACTGGTTTGGTAATAGAGTTGTGGATGAGTGGAACAAACTCCCAAGTACCGTTATAGAGGCCAGAACGTTGTGTAGCTTTAAAAATAGGTTGGATAAATACATGAGTAGATGTGGGTGGGTGTGAGTTAGACCTGATAGCTTGTGCTAACAGGTCGGTTGCCGTGTTCCTCCCTTAAGTCAATGTGACCTGACCTGACTAGGTTGGGTGCTTTGGCTTAAGCCGGTAGGAGACTTGGACCTGCCTCGCATGGGCCAGTAGGCCTTCTGCAGTGTTCCTTCGTTCTTATGTTCTTATGTTCTTATGTATAGGCAGGGGACAGGCAGGCGAGGTGGTAGGAGTGAGATGATTAGCGGAGGTAGGTAGGTAAGGTCACTGGTGACCACCTTCACCTCTCATTACTCTACTCACCACACTACTCACCCTCTCACTACTTGAAATAAAAAATAAAAGAATAAATAGAAATACAATAACGGGGACACCCAAACACAGTTTATTATTAAGTCCTTGTACAATAATATATTTGGGAACAGAACATTATTGTGGTTTAGATAAATGGGATGGTATACATAAGCAGTGAGACAGGGAATACAATCAACTTGACGAAAATGAATATAACTTACAATATGGTTCAGAGGACAGATCATCACAGGAACTAAGCCACAGGTCCCAAGACCTACACAGCACGAGTACTGCTCCAAGCCAGTACTCTGCCCAATGCTTCCAACAGTCTCCTCCAGAGACTTCAGCAGCCTTCTCCCGAGCCCTGCACCCCAGCAGCAGCTCCGCTCGAAGTCTCTGCTCAGGAGCTCTGCACCCAGGCCAGAGCTCCGCACGAATCTCTCGATCATGCTCTTCCTTGGGCTTATATGATGGTCTAAGCACACCCCACAACCACGTGTACGACCTGACGCCTATGTCTGACGCCATCAAGAACAAAAGACCTCAGACGTGGGCGTGGCTGACAGACGTTTGCCAAGGCAAGGTGTGACCATATAATTGGTTAAATTAGGTCTCCCAAGAGACCTCACAAGCCCAGCTGAACTACATCACATCCCCCTTTCTCCCCCAATTTAAAATATCTGAGAACTAGGACAATTTGTCCTAAGTTATTAGACTATTTTAATCCTAACCCCATAAATTTATTACAATACAAAGACAAAATTATACATAATACAAAATTATTCAACTACATATATTTCCCTCAACCTTCTCATCTACCACAAGGCAGTATAATCAGTACACCTCGCAGTTGGCCAGCATAATTGTTGCTCTCTGGTGCAAAGCCTCCTTACCCGTCATTTCTCCTTAAACCTTAATATCGGGCTCCAGTGCCTTCCCTACTTCTACTAGAAATGCACTAGCCAATGCTAGTCACCCTTGCACGTTAACCATTGGGCCAAACCTCTCTAGGCTTCTATGGCGTGGAAAACTGCTCCAACGGGTTGCATTCTTTCAAGTAACTGCAACTGGACCACTTCACGACCACCAAGGTCGCATTTTCGGCACACTTCACATGCACACTACAACATCTGAAAATCGAGACAGGGCAGGCATCGCAGCTAAGACCCTCCATTATCCTATGCCACTACTAAGATTCACTGGCCTCATAAAACAAGGCGGCCATAATCACTGGACCGTATTCAACGTCACCTTATTTCACACAGGTAACACTAACACTTCTGGCAAGTCAAAGTAGGCTGGGGACATCTCACACTCTCAATTGTCTCTCATGGCTGGCAGGGCATCCCCGCATACCGGTCATACAGGTCGACCAGCAAGGCAGGATACGCCTCCATACCGCCCTTGGAAGCAGGCTGGTCCCAGCAGCTGGAGTCCATCTCCGCGGCTCACGTCCTTCCACATCTCCGAGGATGGCAACTCCTTCATAGTAGATTCTCCTGTCCTGGCACACCAGCCAGAATCCCTCACACACCAGTGCAGCATCACCGCCATCTCCTCCTGAGCTAGGCAGCATCGCAACATCACAGCACGGCTACTGCATCACAGCACGGTCCCAACATCTCAGCATCCCGGCAAGGTCCCAGCATAGCAGACAGCATCACAGCACGGCCACAGCATAGCAGACAGCATCACAGCACGGCCACAGCATAGCAGACAGCCTCACAGCACGGCCACAGCATAGCAGACAGCATCACAGCACGGCTACAGCATAGCAGACAGCATCACAGCACGGCCACAGCATAGCAGACAGCATCACAGCACGGCCACAGCATAGCAGACAGCATCACAGCAGCCGACATCAGCAGTAGCAGGCTATGGTCAGTTGCTCCAGGTGAGGTGAGGTCACTTCAGGTCATCAACAGCAGGTGCGGTCACCCATCCCTGGCAACTGTGGGTAACTGGCGGTCCGAAGGGTGATGGTCACAGAGGCTGGGTGACGCAGACAGACCAACTACAGTGGATGACAGACCAGGGCAGCAATACCTCTACTGGGGCACATCAGCTGGGTGACTGGGCACATCAGGTGGATAATAATCATAGGCAACTCTTCAATGGGTGAAAGAGTGATAACCCGAGAGTAACACAAGAAGAGTGATAACCAGAGTGTAACACAAGAAGAGTGATAACCAGAGTGTAACACAAGAAGAGTGATAACCCGAGAGTAACACAAGAAGAGTGATAACCAGAGTGTAACACAAGAAGAGTGATAACCAGAGTGTAACACAAGAAGAGTGATAACCCGAGAGTAACACAAGAAGAGTGATAACCAGAGTGATAACCAGAGTGTAACACAAGAAGAGTGATAACCAGAGTGTAACAAAGAAGAGTGATAACCCGAGAGATAACACAAGAAGAGTGATAACCAGAGTGTAACACAAGAAGAGTGATAACCAGAGTGTAACACAAGAAGAGTGATAACCAGAGTGTAACACAAGAAGAGTGATAACCAGAGTGTAACACAAGAAGAGTGATAACCAGAGTGTAACACAAGAAGAGTGATAACCAGAGTGTAACACAAGAAGAGTGATAACCAGAGTGTAACACAAGAAGAGTGATAACCAGAGTGTAACACAAGAAGAGTGATAACCAGAGTGTAACACAAGAAGAGTGATAACCAGAGTGTAACACAAGAAGAGTGATAACCAGAGTGTAACACAAGAAGAGTGATAACCAGAGTGTAACACAAGAAGAGTGATAACCCGAGAGTAACACAAGAAAAGTGATAACCCGAGAGAAACACAAGAGTGATAACCAGAGTGTAACACAAGAAGAGTGATAACCCGAGAGTAACACAAGAAGAGTGATAACCTGAGAGAAACACAAGAGTGATAACCCGAGAGTAAGCACAGGAAGAGTGATAACCCGAGAGTAACACAAGAAAAGTGATAACCCGAGAGTAACACAAGAAGAGTGATAACCCGAGAGTAAACACAAGAAGAGTGATAACCCGAGAGTAACACAAGAAGAGCGATAACCAGAGTGTAACACAAGAAGAGTGATAACCAGAGTGTAACACAAGAAGAGTGATAACCAGAGTGTAACACAAGAAGAGTGATAACCCGAGAGTAACACAAGAAGAGTGATAACCAGAAGAGTGATAACACAAGAAGAGTGATAACCCGAGAGTAACACAAGAAGAGAGATAACCCGAGAGTAACACAAGAGAGTGATAACCACAAGAAGAGTGATAACCAGAGTGTGATAACAGAGTAACACAAGAAGAGTGATAACACAGTGTAACACAAGAAGAGTGATAACCAGAGTGTAACACAAGAAGAGTGATAACCAGAGTGTAACACAAGAAGAGTGATAACCCGAGAGTAACACAAGAAGAGTGATAACCAGAGTGTAACACAAGAAGAGTGATAACCCGAGAGTAACACAAGAAGAGTGATAACCAGAGTGTAACACAAGAAGAGTGATAACCAGAGTGTAACACAAGAAGAGTGATAACCCGAGAGTAACACAAGAAGAGTGATAACCAGAGTGTAACACAAGAAGAGTGATAACCAGAGTGTAACACAAGAAGAGTGATAACCCGAGAGTAACACAAGAAGAGTGATAACCAGAGTGTAACTCAAGAAGAATGATAACCAGAGTGAAGAGTGAAACCAGAGTAGAAGAGTGATAACAAAGAAGAGTGATAACCAGAGAGTAACACAAGAAGAGTGATAACCCGAGAGTAACACAAGAAGAGTGATAACCAGAGAACTCAAGAAGAGTGATAACCAGAGTGTAACACAAGAAGAGTGATAACCAGAGTGTAACACAAGAAGAGTGATAACCAGATAACACAAGAAGAGTGATAACCCGAGTGTAACACAAGAAGAGTGATAACCAGAGTGTAACACAAGAAGAGTGATAACCAGAGTGTAACACAAGAAGAGTGATAACCCGAGAGTAACACAAGAAGAGTGATAACCAGAGTGTAACACAAGAAGAGTGATAACCAGAGTGTAACACAAGAAGAGTGATAACCCGAGAGTAACACAAGAAGAGTGATAACCCGAGAGTAACACAAGAAGAGTGATAACCCGAGAGTAACACAAAAAGAGTGATAGCCAGAGTGTAACACAAGAAGAGTGATAACCCAAGAGTATACACAAGAAAAGTGATAACCCGAGAGAAACACAAGAGTGATAACCAGAGTGTAACACAAGAAGAGTGATAACCCGAGAGTAACACAAGAAGAGTGATAACACGAGAGTAAACACAAGAAGAGTGATAACCCGAGAGTAACACAAGAAGAGTGATAACCAGAGTGTAACACAAGAAGGATGATAACCCGAGAGTAACACAAGAAGAGTGATAACCGTAGTGTAGCACAAGAAGAGTGATAACCCGAGAGTAACACAAGAAGAGTGATAACCCGAGAGTAACACAAGAAGAGTGATAACCCGAGAGTAACACAAGAAGAGTGATAACACACAAGAAGAGTGATAACCCGAGAGTAACACAAGAAGAGTGATAACCAGAGTGTAACACAAGAAGAGTTATAACCAGAGTGTAACACAAGAAGAATGATAAACAGAGTGTAACACAAGAAGAGTGATAACACGAGAGTAACCACAAGAAGAGTGATAACCCGAGAGTAACACAAGAACAGTGATAACACGAGAGTAAACACAAGAAGAGTGATAACCCGAGAGTAACACAAGAAGAGTGATAACCAGAGTGCAACACAAGAAGAGTGATAGCCCGAGAGTAACGCAAGAAAAGTGATAATCTGAGAGTAAACACAAGAAGAATGATAAAACGAGAGTAAACACAAGAAGAGTGATAACACGAGAGTAACACAAGAAGAGTGATAACCAGAGTGTAACACAAGAAGAGTGATAACACGAGAGTAACACAAGAAGAGTGATAACCTGAGAGTAACACAAGAAGAGTGATAACCAGAGTGAAGAGTGATAACCTGAGAGTAACACAAGAAGAGTGATAACCAGAGTGTAACACAAGAAGAGTGATAACCAGAGTGTAACACAAGAAGAGTGATAACCAGAGTGTAACACAAGAAGAGTGATAACCCGAGAGTAACACAAGAAGAGTGATAACCAGAGTGTAACACAAGAAGAGTGATAACCAGAGTGTAACACCCGAAGAAGAAGAGTGATAACCCGAGAGTAACACAAGAAGAGTGATAACCCGAGAGTAACACAAGAAGAGTGATAACCCGAGAGTAACACAAGAAGAGTGATAACCAGAGTGTAACACAAGAAGAGTGATAACCAGAGTGTAACACAAGAAGAGTGATAACCAGAGTGTAACACAAGAAGAGTGATAACCCGAGAGTAACACAAGAAGAGTGATAACCAGAGTGTAACACAAGAAGAGTGATAACCAGAGTGTAACACAAGAAGAGTGATAACCAGAGTGTAACACAAGAAGAGTGATAACCAGAGTGTAACACAAGAAGAGTGATAACCCGAGAGTAACACAAGAAGAGTGATAACCCGAGAGTAACACAAGAAGAGTGATAACCCGAGAGTAACACAAGAAGAGTGATAACCCGAGAGTAAACACAAGAAGAGTGATAACCCGAGAGTAACACAAGAAGAGCGATAACCCGAGAGTAACAAAAGAAGAGTGATAACCCGAGAGGAACACAAGAAGAGTGATAACCAGCGTGTAACACAAGAAGAGTGATAACCCGAGAGTAACACAAGAAGAGTGATAACCAGAGTGTAACACAAGACAGAGTGTAACACAAGAAGAGTGATAACCCGAGAGTAACACAAGAAGAGTGATAACCAGAGTGTAACACAAGAAGAGTGATAACCAGAGTGTAACACAAGAAGAGTGATAACCAGAGTGTAACACAAGAAGAGTGATAACCAGAGTGTAACACAAGAAGAGTGATAACCCGAGAGTAACACAAGAAGAGTGATAACCAGAGTGTAACACAAGGAGAGTGAAAACCAGAGTGTAACACAAGAAGAGTGATAACCAGAGTGTAACACAAGAAGAGAGTGTAACACAAGAAGAGTGATAACCCGAGAGTAACACAAGAAGAGTGATAACCAGAGTGTAACACAAGAAGAGTGATAACCCGAGAGTAACACAAGAAGAGTGATAACCCGAGAGTAACACAAGAAGAGTGATAACCAGAGTGTAACACAAGAAGAGTGATAACCAGAGTGTAACACAAGAAGAGTGATAACCAGAGTGTAACACAAGAAGAGTGATAACCAGAGTGTAACACAAGAAGAGTGATAACCAGAGTGTAACACAAGAAGAGTGATAACCCGAGAGTAACACAAGAAGAGTGATAACCCGAGAGTAACACAAGAAGAGTGATAACCAGAGTGAAGAGTGAACAGAGTAACACAAGAAGAGTGATAACCCGAGAGTAACACAAGAAGAGTGATAACCAGAGTGTAACACAAGAAGAGTGATAACCCGAGAGTAACACAAGAAGAGTGATAACCAGAGTGTAACACAAGAAGAGTGATAACCCGAGAGTAACACAAGAAGAGTGATAACCCGAGAGTAACACAAGAAGAGTGATAACCAGAGTGTAACACAAGAAGAGTGATAACCAGAGTGTGATAACCAGAGTGTAACAAGAAGAGTGATAACCCGAGAGTAACACAAGAAGAGTGATAACCAGAGTGAAGAGTGATAACCAGAGAGTAACACAAGAAGAGTGATAACCCGAGAGTAACACAAGAAGAGTGATAACCAGAGTGTAACACAAGAAGAGTGATAACCCGAGTGTAACACAAGAAGAGTGATAACCAGAGTGTAGAAGAGTGATAACCCGAGAGTAACACAAGAAGAGTGATAACCCGAGAGTAACACAAGAAGAGTGATAACCAGAGTGTAACACAAGAAGAGTGATAACCAGAGTGTAACACAAGAAGAGTGATAACCCGAGAGTAACACAAGAAGAGTGATAACCAGAGTGTAACACAAGAAGAGTGATAACCAGAGTGTAACACAAGAAGAGTGATAACCAGAGTGTAACACAAGAAGAGTGATAACCAGAGTGTAACACAAGAAGAGTGATAACCAGAGAGTAACACAAGAAGAGTGATAACCAGAGTGTAACACAAGAAGAGTGATAACCCGAGAGTAACACAAGAAGAGTGATAACCAGAGTGTAACACAAGAAGAGTGATAACCAGAGTGTAACACAAGAAGAGTGATAACCCGAGAGTAACACAAGAAGAGTGATAACCAGAGTGTAACACAAGAAGAGTGATAACCCGAGAGTAACACAAGAGTGATAACCTGAGAGTAACACAAGAAGAGTGTAACACAAGAAGAGTGATAACCCGAGAGTAACACAAGAAGAGTGATAACCCGAGAGTAACACAAGAAGAGTGATAACCAGAGTGTAACACAAGAAGAATGATAACCAGAGTGTAACACAAGAAGAGTGATAACCAGAGTGTAACACAAGAAGAGTGATAACCCGAGAGTAACACAAGAAGAGTGATAACACGAGAGTAAACACAAGAAGAGTGATAACCAGAGTGTAACACAAGAAGAGTGATAACCCGAGAGTAACACAAGAAGAGTGATAACCAGAGTGTAACACAAGAAGAGTGATAACCCGAGAGTAACACAAGAAGAGTGATAACCCGAGAGTAACACAAGAAGAGTGATAACCCGAGAGTAACACAAGAAGAGTGATAACCCGAGAGTAACACAAGAAGAGTGATAACCAGAGTGTAACACAAGAAGAGTGATAACCAGAGTGTAACACAAGAAGAGTGATAACCAGAGTGTAACACAAGAAGAGTGATAACCAGAGTGTAACACAAGAAGAGTGATAACCCGAGAGTAACACAAGAAGAGTGATAACACGAGAGTAAACACAAGAAGAGTGATAACCAGAGTGTAACACAAGAAGAGTGATAACCAGAGTGTAACACAAGAAGAGTGATAACCAGAGTGTAACACAAGAAGAGTGATAACCCGAGAGTAACACAAGAAGAGTGATAACCAGAGTGTAGTACAAGAAGAGTGATAACCCGAGAGTAACACAAGAAGAGTGATAACCAGAGTGTAACACATAAAGAATGATAACCAGAGTGTAACACAAGAAGAGTGATAACCAAGAAGAGTGATAACCAGAGTGTAACTCACAGAAGAATAACCAGAGTGTAACACAAGAAGAATGATAACCAGAGTGTAACACAAGAAGAGTGATAACACGAGAGTAAACACAAGAAGAGTGATAACCCGAGAGTAACACAAGAAGAGTGATAACCCGAGAGTAACACAAGAAGAGTGATAACCAGAGTGTAACACAAGAAGAGTGATAACCAGAGTGTAACTCAAGAAGAGTGATAACCCGAGAGTAACACAAGAAGAGTGATAACCAGAGTGTAACTCAAGAAGAATGATAACCAGAGTGTAACACAAGAAGAGTGATAACCAGAGTGTAACACAAGAAGAGTGATAACCCGAGAGTAACACAAGAAGAGTGATAACCAGAGTGTAACACAAGAAGAGTGATAACCCGAGAGTAACACAAGAAGAGTGATAACCCGAGAGTAACACAAGAAGAGTGATAACCAGAGTGTAACACAAGAAGAGTGATAACCCGAGAGTAACACAAGAAGAGTGATAACCCGAGAGTAACACAAGAAGAGTGATAACCCGAGAGTAACACAAGAAGAGTGATAACCAGAGTGTAACACAAGAAGAGTGATAACCAGAGTGTAACACAAGAAGAGTGATAACCCGAGAGTAACACAAGAAGAGTGATAACCAGAGTGTAACACAAGAAGAGTGATAACCAGAGTGTAACACAAGAAGAGTGATAACCAGAGTGTAACACAAGAAGAATGATAACAAGAATGATAACCAGAGAACACAAGAAGAGTGATAACCAGAGTGAAGAGTAACACAAGAAGAGTGATAACCCGAGAGTAACACAAGAAGAGTGATAACCAGAGTGTAACACAAGAAGAGTGATAACCAGAGTGTAACACAAGAAGAGTGATAACCCGAGAGTAACACAAGAAGAGTGATAACCAGAGTGTAACACAAGAAGAGTGATAACCAGAATAACCAGAGTGTAACACAAGAAGAGTGATAACCAGAGTGTAACACAAGAAGAGTGATAACCCGAGAGTAACACAAGAAGAGTGATAACCAGAGTGTAACTCAAGAAGAATGATAACCAGAGTGTAACTCAAGAAGAGTGATAACCCGAGAGTAACACAAGAAGAGTGATAACCAGAGTGTAACTCAAGAAGAATGATAACCAGAGTGTAACACAAGAAGAGTGATAACCAGAGTGTAACACAAGAAGAGTGATAACCCGAGAGAAACACAAGAAGAGTGATAACCGTAGTGTAGCACAAGAAGAGTGATAACCCGAGAGTAACACAACAAGAGTGATAACCGTAGTGTAGCACAAGAAGAGTGATAACCCGAGAGTAACACAAGAAGAGTGATAACCAGAGAGTAACACAAGAAGAGTGATAACCCGAGAGTAACACAAGAAGAGTGATAACCAGAGTGTAACACAAGAAGAGTGATAACCAGAGTGTAACACAAGAAGAGTGATAACCAGAGTGTAACACAAGAAGAGTGTAACACAAGAAGAGTGATAACCCGAGAGTAACACAAGAAGAGTGATAATACGAGAGTAAACACAAGAAGAGTGATAACCAGAGTGTAACACAAGAAGAGTGATAACCCGAGAGTAACACAAGAAGAGTGATAACCAGAGTGTAACACAAGAAGAGTGATAACCCGAGAGTAACACAAGAAGAGTGATAACCCGAGAGTAACACAAGAAGAGTGATAACAAGAGAGTAACCCGAGAGTAACACAAGAAGAGTGATAACCCGAGAGTAACACAAGAAGAGTGATAACCAGAGTGTAACACAAGAAGAGTGATAACCAGAGTGTAACACAAGAAGAGTGATAACCAGAGTGTAACACAAGAAGAGTGATAACCAGAGTGTAACACAAGAAGAGTGATAACCCGAGAGTAACACAAGAAGAGTGATAACCAGAGTGTAACTCAAGAAGAATGATAACCAGAGTGTAACTCAAGAAGAATGATAACCAGAGTGTAACACAAGAAGAGTGATAACCAGAGTGTAACACAAGAAGAGTGATAACCCGAGAGTAACACAAGAAGAGTGATAACCAGAGTGTAACACAAGAAGAGTGATAACCAGAGTGTAACACAAGAAGAGTGATAACCCGAGAGTAACACAAGAAGAGTGATAACCAGAGTGTAACACAAGAAGAGTGATAACCAGAGTGTAACACAAGAAGAGTGATAACCCGAGAGTAACACAAGAAGAGTGATAACCAGAGTGTAACACAAGAAGAGTGATAACCCGAAGAGTGATAACCCGAGAGTAACTCAAGAAGAGTGATAACCAGAGTGTAACTCAAGAAGAATGATAACCAGAGTGTAACACAAGACCAGAGTGTAACACAAGAAGAGTGATAACCAGAGTGTAACAGAGTGTAACACAAGAAGAGTGATAACCAGAGTGTAACACAAGAAGAGTGATAACCCGAGAGTAACACAAGAAGAGTGATAACCAGAGTGTAACACAAGAAGAGTGATAACCCGAGAGTAACACAAGAAGAGTGATAACCCGAGAGTAACACAAGAAGAGTGATAACCAGAGTGTAACACAAGAAGAGTGATAACCCGAGAGTAACACAAGAAGAGTGATAACCAGAGTGTAACACAAGAAGAGTGATAACCAGAGTGTAACACAAGAAGAGTGATAACCAGAGTGTAACACAAGAAGAGTGATAACCAGAGTGTAACACAAGAAGAGTGATAACCAGAGTGTAACACAAGAAGAGTGATAACCAGAGTGTAACACAAGAAGAGTGATAACCAGAGTGTAACACAAGAAGAGTGATAACCCGAGAGTAACACAAGAAGAGTGATAACCAGAGAGTAACACAAGAAGAGTGATAACCAGAGTGTAACACAAGAAGAGTGATAACCCGAGAGTAACACAAGAAGAGTGATAACCAACAAGAAGAGTGATAACCCGAGAGTAACACAAGAAGAGTGATAACTCACTAAGAAAACCAGTCATAATAAACCAAGAATCCTCACTAATAAAAGCAATCATAAACCAAGAATCATCACTAATGATACCAGTCATAATAAACCAAGAATCCTCGCAAAGAAAACCAGTCATAATAAACCAAGAATCCTCACTAAGAAAACCAGTCATAATAAACCAAGAATCCTCACTAATAAAAGCAATCATAAACCAAGAATCATCACTAATAATACCAGTCATAATAAACCAAGAATCCTCACTAATAAAACCAATCATAATAAACCAAGAATCGTCACTAATACAACAGTCAAGGAAAAATAAGAACCGAAAAATTCAAAAGTCTAAAAATGCAATAGATTTAAAATACATTAGAGGCGATAAAACCTATTATAAGAAGGTTAAAAAATAGTATACTGAAGGTAAATAAAACCAGGCAAAAATTCAACTTTAAGAGTGACATACATTAGCGAAGGTATAAAACACGATAGAGTCAAAAATACAATAATGAGGATAAATAATACAATAAAGAGAAAAGTAATAAAATATACCATATGGCGGATAAGAACATAATGAAGGAGAACTGCTGCAGGCCTACTGACTCTATCTAAGGGAAGTTTAACTCACACCTGAATCTGCACTCTCTAAAAGGACTTTGAGGGTATAGGATTTAGGTTCATAAATGGAAAACGGGAATAAATATAGGGGGGGGGGTGTAAACAACGTGTTAAAAATATTTAACCAAGACAGAACTCACTCACTCATGTAACTGTCTAACCTAACTGTACATGGGAGTTTGTTCCACTCATCCACAACACTATTACCAAACCATTGCTCTCCTATATTTTTTCCAAGTAAAAAAAAAAAAATACGACTTGAACTCATTGCTGCGAATTCAGTCTTGGTTAAATATTTTTAACACGTTAATTATATCCCATTTATTTATTCCCGTTTTCCATTTATGAAGCTTAGTCCTATTCCCTCTAATTCTACGCCTCGGGATCAACTTTGTCATCCTTCTCTGTACGTTTTTCAGCGCATTTATATCATGTAATACGGTGAAGAGGACTGTTCAGAGAACCGACAAGTTGATAAATTAGACACATGTTCAACACTTGGATATCTTTACTGAGGAAACGTTTCGCTACACAGTGGCTTCATCAGTCCTACACAAAGAAGGATGGTGAAGATCAGGAGTTTGAGATAATCAGTGCCTCAACCTGGAGTCGATGTAATCAGTCCATCAAACTTGAAAAAAATTAATGGGCTGATAAATTAGACACATGTGCAAGTGATGGACACATGTGTCTAATTGATCATATATAGTACAGAGTTGAATAACAACCTGAGGACGCCTGTTATTTATGTTTCTTAACATGAATCCAAGAATTCTGTTTGCTTGGTGAACACTTATTCACTGTTGTCTTAGTTTTAGATTACTGCTAACCAAAACTTCTGATTATTTTTCACATTCAAAGTGATTAACATATACATATATATATTTAGTTTATAAATGCCATAGTTATTTACTTTTCCAAGGTATAGAACGTTGCTTTTGTTTACATTAAATTGCATCTGTCACTTCTCCAACCATTGCTACAATCTATTCAGATCTTTCTGTAGCGCTCTGGTGTCCTCACCAAAATTAATCCGACGGCCTATTTTGGCATCATCGGCAAACTTAATTATGCCGCTATTTATTCCTTGATCTATATTGCTTATGTATATTGTGAGCAACAAAGGACCCAACACTAACTCATGTGGACGACAGCTTGTGATGCGTTACCACTCTGATTTCTTCCAATTTATGCAAACTCTCTGTTGCCTATTTGTCAACCACGACTCTATCCAAGAAAAAATTCTCCTATTCCCTGTGCCTCTTCCTCTCGCAACAATCTCACGTGTGGGATTCTATCAAAAGCCTTACAGAAGTCCATATAAACAATATAATATTCATTAATAGGTCTACACACTGTCAAGTTGCTCCGGTAAATTTGTCTAAAATAAAAATGTCCCATTAACACATTTTCATATCTACATGACTTAGCAATTTCGTCCCAAAGACGTTTATAATACTGAGGATAAATAATACATCAGTGAGGATAATTAATCCAATAGTGAGGATAATATATGATAGAGGTTATTAATTCATCAGGTGCTAGTAAATAATATATTAAGAAAATTACCCTCCTTACCAGAAGGATAAGCGAAGGTGAAGTAGAGCTTGATCACACAGAGTGTGAATAGGACTTTGAAGTCATGGTAAGCAGAAACCTTAAACCAAGACAGCAGTGCCTAAGTGTGTGCAATAAGGCTAACAGATTACTTGGAATTATTTCAAGAAGTATAAGTAACAGGAGTCCAAAAGTTATTTTACAGCTCTGTACATCACTAGCGAAGCCTCACAGATTATACCGCTCAGTGTTGGTCTCCTTACTACATGATGGATACTAATTCATCGGAGAACATATACAGAAGGATGACTTCAATGATTTACTGTATAAGGAATCTCTTGAGAGACGTAGAATGAGAGGAAATATCATTGAAGTGTATAAGTGGATGATGGGCATAAACAAAGGAGATATTAATAAAATATTGAGGATATCAACTCAGGTAAGAACCAGGAATAACGGATTTAAGTTGGATAAATTTAGATTTAGAAAGGGCATAGGTAAGTACTGGTTTTCTAACATTGGTCGATGCGCGGAACAATCTTCTGGGTAGGGTGATAGAGGCTAGGACCCTGGGTACCTCTAAGAAGAGATTGGACAAATATATGAATGGGAGGGGCTGGGTTTGATTGGTGTCGTGGGTACCAGAATAAATTCTTGGGTAACTTTGGTAAGGGATGGTTTTGATAAGGACCAACCAGTAGGCCTCCAGCAAAGTTTCTCCATTTTCTGTTCTTATGACTTTTTGGTGGGTCATCACCTATGCAGCCCAGTCCCCGACTAGACCCCATGGTGGATAAAAGCCTGACCAACAAGGCTGTTACAGCTTGCAGCACGCAGTTCAGCATGTAAACCACAGTCCGGTTGGTCAGGAACAGACTAGCCAGAGTCTAGGGGTGGACGGGGCCACCACTAGACTTCCCTATCTGTCTTCAACTACGGGTCTGTTCGTAATTTCCTTTATGCATGATGGGAAACTGTTGAAAAGTCTTGGGCCTCTTAAACTTGTCATGTTATCCTGACATATTAAAATCCCTGGAGAAACTGAACCATAAAACATCAAGAGGATTTATGTAACACTTCTCTAAGTTAGAAAAGAACGCTGACAGTAAATCGCATACCCACTAACAGTAATATTTACCAACTTACCAGAAGATGGTAAGATGCCAAGACCGGAAACTAGCAAACGTGACCTCTCTAGTCAACAAGGTAGACGAGACCTGTGACCTTTATAGCCAATAAGGTAGACGAGACCTGTGACCTCTATAGTCAGTAAGGTAGACGAGACCTGTGACCTCTCTAGTCAACAAGGTAGATGAGACCTGTGACCTCTCTAGTCAACAAGGTAGACGAGACCTGTGACCTCTCTAATCAACAAGGTAGAAGAGACCTGTGACCTCTCTAGTCAACAAGGTAGATGAGACCTGTGACCTCTCTAGTCAACAAGGTAGACGAGACCTGTGACCTCTCTAATCAACAAGGTAGAAGAGACCTGTGACCTCTCTAGTCAACAAGGCAGATGAGACCTGTGACCTCTCTAGTCAACAGTTAGATGAGATCTGTGACCTCTCTAGTCAACAAGGTAGATGAGATCTGTGACCTCTCTAGTCAATAAGGTAGAAGAGACCTGTGACCTCTCTAGTCAACAAGGTAGATGAGATCTGTGACCTCTCTAGTCAACAAGGTAGACGAGACCTGTGACCTCTCTAGTCAACAAGTAGATGAGACCTGTGACCTCTCTAGTCGTGTGTGTGTGTGTGTGTGTGTGTGTGTGTGTGTGTGTGTGTGTGTGTGTGTGTGTGTGTGTGTGTGTGTGTGTACACCTATTTTTGGTTGCAGGGGTCGAGTCATAGCTCCTGGCCCCGCCTCTTCACTGATCGTTACTAAGTTCTCTTTCTCCCTGCCCAATGAGCTTTAGCATACCTTGTCTTAAGACTATGTATGGTTCTTGCCTCCACTACATCACTTGCCAAGCTATTCCACTTCCTGACAACTCTATGACTAAAGAAATACTTCCTCACATCTCTTTGACTCATCTGAGTCTTCAACTTCCAACTGTGACCCTTTGTTTCTGTGTCCCATCTCTGGAACCTCCTGGCTCTGTCCACCTTGTCAATTCCTCGAAGCATTTTGTAGGTCGTTATCATGTCTCCCCTAACCCTCTTGTCTTCCAATGTCCTCAGGCTGATTTCCATTAACCTTTCTTCGTAGGACAATCCTCGTAGCTCTGGAACTAGCCTTGTTGCAAACCGTTGAACTTTCTCTAATTTCTTGACGTGCTTGACAAGGTGTGGGTTCCAAACTGGTGCTGCACACTCCAGTATGGGCATGACGTACTCGGTGTACAGAGTCTTGAACGATTCCTTACTGAGGCATCGGAACGCTATTCTTAGGTTTTCCAGGCGCCCATATGCTGCAGCAGTTATCTGGTTGATGTACGCTTCAGGAGATGTGCTCAGTATTATACTCACCCCAAGATCCTTTTCCTTGAATGAGGTTTGCAGTCTTTGGCCACCCAGCCTATACTCTGTTTGCAGTCTTCTTTGCCCTTTCCCGATCTTCATGACTTTGCATTTGGCGGGGTTATATTCAAGGAGCCAGATGCTGGACCAAGCTTCCAGCCTGTCCAGGTCTCTTTGTAGTCCTGCCTGATCCTCATCTGATTTAATTCTTCTCATTTACTTCACATCATCTGTAAACAGGGACACTTCTGAGTCTATCCCTTCCGTCATGTCATTCACATATACCAAAAATAGCACTAGTCCTAGGACTGACCCTTGTGGAACCCCGTTCGGCACAGGCGCGCACTCTGATGCCTCGTCATGTACCATGACTCGTTGTTGACTCTCTGTCAGGTATTCTCCGATCCATTGCAGTGCCCTTCCTGTTATACGTGCCTGATCCTCTAGCTTTTGCACTAATCTCTTGTGAAGAACTGTGTCGAAGGTCTTCTTGCGGTCCAAGAAAATCCAATGTGCCCACCCCTGTCCCTCGTGTCTTACTTCCGTTATCTCGTCATAAAACTCCAGTAGATTTGTGGCATAAAATTTGTCTTCCATGAATCCGTGCTGGTTGCCGTTTATAAGCTTATTCCATTCCAGGTGCTCCACCACTCTCCTCCTGATAATTTTCTCCATGACTTTGCATACTACACACATCAGTGACATTGGTATATAATTTAGTGCCTCGTGTGCCTCCTTTCTTAAAAATGGGGTCTGCATTTGCCGTCTTCCATACCTCAGGTAGTTGCCCAGTTTCAATGAATATGTTGAAAAATGTTGTTAGTGGCATACACAGCATCTCTGCTGCCTCTTTAAGGATCCACGGAAAGATGTTGTCCTGTCCAACTGCCTTTGAGGTATCAAGGTCACTTAGCAGCTTCTTCACCTCCTCTTCGGTTGTGTGTATTTCATCCAACACTTGTAGGTATATCCCTTGTTGGTGTAGCCCCCTGTTCTGACGTCCCGGAGCACTTTCTGTCTCCACTGTAAATTCTCATGTTCAGTTCCTCCCATACTTCTTGTTCGTTTCTTGTGAGCTCCCTACCTTCTTCCCTCAGCCTGATTACCTGGTCCTTGACTGTTGTCTTCCTCCTGATGTGGCTATGCAACAGCTTTGGGTCAGACTTGTCTTTTGATGCTATGTCGTTTTCCTACTGTCGCTGGGCCTCCCTCCTTATCTGTGCATACTCGTTTCTGGCTCTTCGACTAATCTCTTTATTTTCCTGGGTCCTTTGTCTTCTGTACTTTTTCCATTCTCTAGTGCACTTAGTTTTTGCCTCCCTACACCTTTGAGTAAACCAAGGGCTCGTTCTGGTCTTACCATTATTTCTGTTGCCCTTGGGAACAAACCTTCCCTCTGCCTCCTTGCATTTTGTTATGTAGTCCATTATTTCGTTTACTGATTTTCCTACAAATTCTCTTTCCCACTGAACCTTCTGCAGGAAGTTCTTCATGCCTGTGTAGTCCCCCCTTTTGTAGTTTGGCTTTTCCCATCCTTCTCCTTTTACCCTCTCCACCTGTAACTCTCCTATATTCTCAAAGCTCAGAACCATGTGATCACTAGCTCCGAGGGGCCTTTCATATGTGAACACGAGGGTGAACACGAGATCCAATCTTGCAGGGAACAACTTAATCTTGATGAAGCAACATAGGATATCTTTGTCTTGAAGATACAGCAAGGAACATCCCAGTCTTGGTACTGCAAGGAACATTTTAGCCTTGAAGATGCTGCAGGGAACATCTCAGCCTTGAAGACACTGCAGGGAACAACTCATTTTAGATTCAATTAGGAGACCAGTACATCCTGACCTAATTTACTTAGTGAAGGTGTGCACGGCAGCGTGTTGTGTGTGCTTGTGTGTTCGTGTGTGTGTGTGTGTGTGTGTGTGTGTGTGTGTGTGTGTGTGTGTGTGTGTGTGTGTGTGTGTGTGTGTGTGTGTGTGTGTGTGTGTGTGTGTGTGTGTGTGTGTGTGTGTGTGTGTGTGTCTGCGTGTGTGTGTCTGTGTGTGTGTGTGTACTCACCTAATTGCACTCACCTAATTGTGGTTGCAGGGGTCGAGACTCAGCTCCTGGCCCCGCCTCTTCACTGATTGCTACTAGGCCCTCTCTCTCTCTCTCTCTCTGCTTCCTGAGCTTTATCATACCTCTTCTTAAAACTATGTATGGTTCCTGCCTCCACTACATCACTTGCTAGGCTATTCCACTTCCTGACGACTCTATGACTGAAGAAATACTTCCTAACGTCCCTGTGACTCGTCTGAGTCTCCAGCTTCCAGTTGTGACCCCTTGTTCCTGTGTCCCCTCTCTGGAACATCCTATCTCTGTCCACCTTGTCTATTCCCCGCAGTATATTGTATGTCGTTATCATGTCTCCCCTGACCCTTCTGTCCTCCAGTGTCGTCAGTCCGATTTCCCTCAACCTTTCCTCGTACGACATTCCCCTGAGCTCTGGGACTAGCCTTGTTGCAAACCTTTGTACTTTCTATAACTTCTTGACGTGCTTGACCAGGTGTGGGTTCCAGACTGGTGCTGCATACTCCAGTATGGGCCTAACATACACAGAGTACAGTGTCTTGAACGATTCCTTATTAAGGTATCGGAACGCCATTCTCAGGTTTGCCAGGCGCCCGTATGCTGCAGCAGTTATTTGGTTGATGTGTGCCTCCGGTGACGTGCTCGGTGTTATGGTCACCCCGAGGTCTTTCTCCCTGAGTGAGGTCTGTAGTCTTTGTCCACCTAGCCTATACTCTGTCTGCGGTCTTCTTTGCCCCTCCCCAATCTTCATGACTTTGCATTTGGCTGGATTGAATTCGAGAAGCCAGTTTCTGGACCACATGTCCAGCCTGTCCAGGTCTCTTTGCAGTCCTGCCTCATCCTCATCCGATTTAATTCTTCTCATCAACTTCACATCATCTGCGAATAGGGACACTTCAGAGTCTATTCCTTCCATCATGTCGTTCGCATATATCAAAAATAGCACTGGTCCTAGAACTGACCTCTGTGGGACCCCGCTCGTCACAGGCGCCCACTGTGATACCTCTTCACGTACCATGACTCGTTGCTGCCTCACTGTCAGGTATTCCCTGATCCATTGCAGTGCTCTCCCTGTTACATGCGCCTGATCCTCCAGCTTCTGCACTAATCTCTTGTGGGGAACTGTGTCAAAGGCCTTCCTGCAGTCTAGGAAAACGCAATCAACCCACACCTCTCTCTCATGTCTTACTTCTGTTACCTTGTCATAAAACTCCAGGAGGCTTGTGATACAAGATTTGCCTTCCATGAACCCATGCTGGTTTTCATTTATAATCTTGTTCCGTTCCATGTGTTCGACCATTCTCCTCCTGATAATCTTCTCCATGACTTTGCACACAATACATGTCAGAGACACAGGTCTGTAGTTTAGCGCCTCGTTTCTGTTTCCTTTCTTAAATATGGGGACTACATTTGCTGTCTTCCATTTCTCAGGTAATTGCCCAGTTTCAAGGGATGTGTTGAAGATTGTGGTTAGAGGCACGCACAGCATCTCTGCTCCTTCTCTAAGGACCCTCCGGGAGATGTTGTCCGGTCCCATCGCCTTTGAGGTATCAAGGTCACTTAGCAGCTTCTTCACCTCCTCCTCAGTTGTTCGTATGTCATCCAACACTTGTTGGTAAAATCCCTCTTGATGTTCCTTTCTGTGCTGTCTTCCCACAGCCCTTCCTGTCTCTACTGTAAAAACTTCCTTAAATCTCCTGTTTAGCTCCTCACATACCTCCTGATCATTTCTTGTGAGTTCTCCCCGTTCTGTCCTTAATCTGATCACCTGGGTATGTGTGTGTGTGTGGGTGTGGGTGTGGGTGTGGGTGTGTGTGTTCTCCCGGCCCGGATCTTTGTTGTTCTTGGTTATGTGTGTGTGTGTGTGTGTGTGTGCGCACACATGGCTACATGCTGAGTTCAGTGAGTGCGGATATTCAGAGTTGCACTCACTGATTTGTTTTTGTGTGGGTCGAGACCAGGCTTCTGGCTGCTCCTCCGAGACCACTCTGAAGTGGCTTATATACTGTAGGTAAGTGAGGTGAAGCAGTCGTAGGCGATATCACAGACAAATCCACACGTGGAAGCAGGTCATGCTTATAAGTTAGGCAAGTGAAGAATTTCCTGTATCAAGATCTCAAAATGTTGCTGTCTGACTGTAATATAGATAAATGGTTCAGAGAACCGACAAGTTGATAAATTAGACACATGATTCAGGGAACTCTTCATTTGCATATCCTAAAAGCAAGACCTACTTCCACGTGTGGATATGTCCAATATGATATAGCCTACCAATGCTTCACCTCACCTGTCTGCAGTATATCAGCCACTTCGCACATATGCTGTGTTCTTTTCAAGATTGATAGACTAATTACATCGACTCCCGGCTGAGAGACTGATCTCTTCAAACTCCTTCTGATCTTCACCATTCTTTCTATAGAAATAAAGCCATTAAGTGGCGAAACGTTCCCTCAGTAAGATACCGAAGTGTTGCACATGTGCCTAATTTATCAACTTGTCGGTTCTCTGGATCATTTCTCTAGACCACTTTCAGCGGCACCATTGACCATTGGTCTATTATTCCCTGCCACATCAGCTCTTGAAGCTGGGTACTGAATTTTTCCCTACTACCCCCTCCTCATCCAAGTCATTCCGCTTTTCAACCATCCCGAGGCAAAAGAAATACTTCCTTATATCCCTGTGGCTCATCTATATCTTCAGCTTCCACCTGTGTCTCCTTGATCCTGGTCTCAATCATTAGTCTGTCCTTATTTACCTAATCAATTCCTCTTGAGATTTTGTACGTTAGAATCATGTTTCAACTTTTCTTTCTCCCAGGGTCGTTAGATTCTGCCTCTGCGAAGTAGCAGATCATCTAGGCTATGTTTGCTATGTTAACCGGCGGACCACCAGCAACAACTGTCTAGTTGGCCTGGCTGACCTGGTGGTGCAGCGAGAAAAAGAAAATCATGAAACAGGTCACAGGGAAGTCACAGGTGTGTATACACTAAGCTAGTTTCACAACTACTCATTCTGTACTCGTTTCCTCATTTAAAACAAGGAAGATGGCACTCAAAGGAACTTTAAAAATTGAGAACGTTAAGTTTACCACGTTCTTAATTAATAATAATGTCATGCAGTTGTCATTACTATAAATACATTGGTGTGTACATTGGGGTTGAGTTGGCAGTTTGCGTGCAGAACATGTTAATACTAGGGTTCAGCTGAACAACATGTTAATACTAGGGTTCAGCTGCAGGTCATGAAACGTTGTTATATAAACTTTCCAATACTTAAAATGCTTTTGGATTATCGGTTATCAGTCTGCATCAACTGTCTAGGTGAATGGAGGATTGTGGGATCGTGTCTGTAGCCACGTCATACGAGGTTCCACCATCTCGTAAAGTCATCAGCCGAGGAGTGTACCAAGCTTAGGAAAGCTGAACAACAGTGTTTATGAGAAATGGTGTGATGATACCAACAAAATGTGGAAAAATACACTATACACAGTTCAGGGCTTTCATTATAGGTATCGGTTCGCCACGAGTGGCTTCTTCAGTCCTTAGGTCATTAGGAGTGAAGAAATCACTCGTGGCGAAACGTTTCCTATAATAAATGTCCTGAACTGTAATTAAGTGTCTTTTTCTCCACAACACTATTTATACACCGAGAGGTGTATGTCCTTCTGTACATACACGGAGTTAGCTGTTATTCTTATTTTAGGAATTAAAGCACTCTTATCTGGTGGTGTACAGGTGGCATGCAACTCTAATGACCCTCGTGTAGTCGCTAGGCTTCAAAACCCAATTAACCGACCAATGAAGTTGAAAATTCCTCTTTCCCCGTATCCGTGTGATGTTATCAGTAGTGAAGATTAACAGTTGATACTATTGGCCTCTGGTCTGACTATGTTCTCAAAATAGTTAGTGGAACACAGAGCTGGAAGTTTAAAATTAATCCTCAGATGAACGTGGACAGCGGTGAAAAATATTGGTATTTTTGCAGCCGTGTTGTTGTCCGGGAGACTGTTAACTAGTTCGTTGTTTGTGTAGGAGTAGAACGAGAAGTTTTCTAGATGATGATGAATTAGACACTTGTGCAACATCTGGGTATCTTTATTATGGACGTTTCGCCATCTAGTGGCTTTATCAGCACAAATTCAAAGACATAATTGGAAGATAGTAGAATTATATACAAAAGATAAGGTAGTATAAACCTTGGTAATAAATACCGATAAGTTGGTTTAGAAAGACACGCAAGCAAACACTATGACATATTTATTAGAAAACGTTTCGGTCCTGGGACCTTGATCACTTCTAACATACAGAAGCAAGCAAAGCAAACAAGTTTAGGTAAGATCCCAATGGGATGAGCGGGGAAGACGGGACAGATGAAGAATAGCTCTGGAGAGGAGTGTTCTTAGTAAGAGAAATAGAGCCAGGGCTTAACCCAGCAGCTAAGGCGATCGTGGGGCAGACTTGAGAACAGGAATAGCAGGGACTGTTGCATTGAACTTGTTGTAGTTGAAGTCTTGAATCTTGAGTAGCTGGCAGCAGGCTAGGTCACATCAGAGGGTAGAACACATATGGGAGTTATAGGAGTAACTGAGGAGGCAGGTTAGCAATGGACCCATTTTCAAACTTTTTGAAGCTGCTTCTAGATAGGTGGTATAATTTAGCCTTGTTGCTGAAGGTGAAACGTAGAGGCTTGATGAACTCAAGAACTTGGGTGAGTGTGAAGTGAAGCGGTGATTCACATGCATACTTGACTGTTCCAGCACCGAGGCTTTTGTAGAGTTCAGTACAGGTCATGGTGTCAGTATTTGAAGAAGTGTAAAAGGTAAGGTTTTCCCATGAGGGTTTACTGGAGTCGTCGTTATCTTCCTCTTCTGGAGTGGATTCACTGAGAGAATTTACAATGGTGGTAGCAGGTGACTGAGGTTCGACAGGAGCAGCTGTGAGGTGTAATGGTTGTGTAACAGCAGGCTGGGAGAGGTGGGAGGCGGTGGTTGAGGCAACTTGATCAACGTTGTCAGCGGTGGAAGTGGTTATAGAAGTTACAGGAGCAGTTGCTTGGGCAGGAGACAGGTCTGTAGGTGCAGTAAAGTTCAGGACGTTGGGAAGGATCTTGAGGATGTCTTCTGAAGGTGTGGATTCCGGAAAATTGAAGGCAGGCATGTTGTTCAGACGGAATAGTTCGTTAATAGTGGTGTTGAAAGTGCCGGGGCTTGCTGCGTTTGCAAGGTGTGCATACACCATGCAGTACAGCACCTTGGAAGGAGCACCGTCGGGGAGTGGAGAGAGGGAGTTGCTGGGCGATGGTGCCTGTAGATTAGCGTGTAGAGTCTTGATGGCGTCGGCTTGTGGTTTGGTTATTGCAGCATATGTCGGTGAATTGGAGGTTTTCTTCAGAACTTTAGTTTTCTTCAATATGATTTCTTTCCTGAGTGGGCACTTAGCTGCAAGGGTATGATGATTACCCTTGCAGTTAAGACATGTTGGTGTTGTAGTAATGGTGCAGGATCTGAAATCGTGTCCATCATTCCCACATTTTGAACAAAACTTCTTATTCTTGATGGGGCAGTCCTTGGTGGTGTGTTTATAGGAGTAGCAGGTCCAGCAGTGGGAGATGTATGTGAAACGTTCTTGTTCTATATGACTTGGGTGAATGTGATAATATGAGATGGCCAGACCGTCAGAGAGAGCTTGGGCAGCCATGGAGATGTCTGAGAATGTAATCTTTAGCATTGATGTGGCGTTGGGGATCTTTGAGATGCTGTCTACCGAGGCCCACGTGTTTTGTTCCTCAATAGATGTCTTCAGTGCTTCAGTAGAGAGAGAGGTGACGATATTGTCAAGTCTTTTCACAAAGACCGAACGTTTCGACTTCAAGAATGGAGACGGGGATAGAGTGAATTGTTGTGTTTGTAGGGTCCTGATTGAAGAGTCGTCCATTAGTTTTAGTGCTTCCGTGTCATCTGTGCAGACGACAATGAAGGAGTCTTTCAGAGAGTGGATTGCCGTAAATTTGACCTGCAGGCAGGTCCTAACGACGGTAGCTAAAGCTAACTTCGAGGAGTCATTTATTGCACCATTCACAGGCTTGATTTTCACACGATTCGACAGCATTGTGAAAAGGATATCACGTTTGTAGAATATAAATTCTACACCCCGACGCGGTGTAGAGCAACTGTATGATCGGACTGTGTGATCGAGCGACAGTGAACATACAGAGGTAGAAAGGCATTATATATATAGGCGGAGAGTGAGGTGTGACGCACGTGACCTGAGGAATGTCATAAGAACATAAGAATGGAGGAACACTGTAGAAGGCCTACTGGCCCATGCGAGGCAGGTCCTTATCAAAACTTGATAAATGACCATAATTTTTAAAGGGGTGGACCGGTAAGCCAGCGGAAGGCCTCGGTCAGATGACCAAAAGCTCCAAAGGCGGGTCATCATCTGACTAAGACCCGCGTCAGGAAACATTTGTCCTGTTTCCTGACGAACCTTACCTAACCTAACCTCTGTATGTTAGAAGTGATCAAGGTTACAGGACCGAAACGTTTTCTAATAAATATGTCATAGTGTTTGCTTGCGTGTCTTTCTAAACCAAAAGATAAGGTAATCTGTTCCTCAGTCTTGGAGTTGGTGAAGAGAACCGTAGTCGTGAAGAGTCTGAATCACAGGCATTAATTAAGACTGGCGCTTATATACTGGCTTTGGTTTCCTGGGAGACCTGACTGCTGAAAACTTCTATGGAATTGTGTGAGGAACACAAGAACACAAGAACGAAGGAACATTGCAATAGGTCCACTGATCCACGCTAGGCAAATCTAACTCACACCCACACACATACCTGTCCAACCTATAATTTAAAACTATCCAAGGTTCTCGCTTCAGTGACACTACTTTCACGTACCTCCTTATATCCTTTCTAAATCTCAGTTTGTACAACTTGAATCCATTGTTGTAAGTCCTCTCTTGATTAGATGTTTTCAGAACGTGATGTCCCTGGGGGTAACAGTGAAGGTAATCTCTGGTCTTTGAACATAGTCCAAACGGCTGTTGGAGCAGTGTTGAGAGTACAGTGTCGAGCACACAGTGTTGACAGCCAACTGTCGAGCGCGCAGTGTTGAGTGTACTCTGTATTCACTAGTGTTGATAGTACACGGTGGAGCATGAACATTGACAGTGGTGGCTAAACCATGTTAGCTGCAACAATACCTGCAGCAGCAACAACAATAATACCAGTAGCACCAGCAGGAACTACAGCACCAACAACACAGCAACAACAGTATCAGCATCAGAAGCAATAGTAGCAGCATCATCAGCAGCAGGAACAGGATCAGCAGCAACAGCAGCAGGAACAGGATCAGCAGCAACAGCAGCAGGAACAGGATCAGCAGCAACAGCAGCAGGAACAGGATCAGCAGCAACAGCAGCAGGAACAGGATCAGCAGCAACAGCAGCAGGAACAGGATCAGCAGCAACAGCAGCATCATGTTCACTGAGTGCGAGGCAAAACCCTTAACAGAATTTAGAAAAGGATGAGTAATGTGTGTGTGTGTGTGTGTGTACTCACCCAACTGTACTCAACTAACTGTGGTTGCAGGGGTCGAGTCACAGCTCCTGCCCCCGCCTTTTCACTGGTCGCTACTAGGTGTGTGTGTGTGTGTGTGTGTTAGTTACCATTTGGTCCTAGGCACATGTCGATTAGACACTAGGCCTGTTGTATGTTCATGCATGTGTATGTATGTGTGTGTGTGTGTGTGTGTGTGTGTTAGTTACCATTTTGTCCTAGGCACATGTCGATTAGACACTAGGCCTGTTGTATATGAGTACGTGTGTGTGTGTGTGTGTGTGTGTGTGTGTGTGTGTGTGTGTGTGTGTGTGTGTGTGTGTGTGTGAGTGTGTGTGTGTGAGTGTGTGTACTCACCTATTTGTACTCACCTATTTGTGGTTGCAGGGGTCGAGTCTTAGCTCCTGGCCCCGCCTCTTCACCGTGTGTGGGTGTGTGTGTGTGTTAGTTACCATGTGTGTGTGTGTGTGTGTGTGTGTTAGTTACCATGTGTGTGTGTGTGTGTAGGTGTGTGTGTGTGTGTAGGTGTGTGTGTGTGTAGGTGTGTGTGTGTAGGTGTGTGTGTGTAGGTGTGTGCAGGTGTGTGTATGTGTGTGTGTGTGTGTGTGTGTGTGTGTGTGTGTGTGTGTGTGTGTTGGGTGGATGTATGTTAGTTACCATTTTGTCCTAGGCACATGTCGATTAGACACTAGGCCTGTTGTGTGTGTGGGTGTGTGTGTGTGTGTGTGTGTAGATGTGTGTGTGTAGGTGTGTGTGTGTGTGTGTGTAGGTGTGTGTGTGTGTAGGTGTGTGTGTGTGTGTAGGTGTGTGTGTGTGTAGGTGTGTGTGTGTAGGTGTGTGTGTGTAGGTGTGTGTGTGTGTGTGTGTGTGTGTGTGTGTGTGTGTGTGTGTGTGTGTGTGTGTGTGTGAGTGTGTGTCAGGGTGTGTGTGAGTGTGTGTGTCAGGGTGTGTGTGTGTGTGTGTGTGTGTCAGGGTGTGTGTGTGTGTGTGTGTGTGTGTCAGTGTGTGTGTGTCAGTGTGTGTGTGTGTGTGTGTGTCAGTGTGTGTGTGTGTGTGTGTGTGTGTGTGTGTGTGTGTGTGTGTGTGTCAGTGTGTGTGTGTGTGTGTGTGTGTGTGTGTGTGTGTGTCAGTGTGTGTGTGTCAGAGTGTGTGTGTGTCAGTGTGTGTGTTAGTTACCATTTTGTCCTAGGCACATGTCGATTAGACACTAGGCCTGTTGTGTGTGTAGGTGTGTGTGTGTGTGTAGGTGTGAGTGTGTGTGTAGGTGTGTGTGTGTGTACTCACCTATTTGTACTCACCTATTTGTGGTTGCAGGGGTCGAGTCCTAGCTCCTGGCCCCGCCTCTTCACCGGTTGCTACTAGACCCTCTCTCTCCCCGCTCCATGAGCTTTATCAAACCTCGTCTTAAAACTGTGTATGGTTCCTGCCTCCACTACGTCATTTTCTAGGCTATTCCACTGCCTTACAACTCTATGACTGAAGAAATACTTCCTACTATCTCTCTGACTCATTTGTGTCTTCAACTTCCAATTGTGGCCTCTTGTTTCTGTGTCCCCTCCCTGGAACATCCTGTCCTTGTCCACCTTGTCTATTCCACGCAGTATTTTATATGTCGTTATCATGTCTCCCCTGACCCTCCTGTCCTCCAGTGTCGTCAGGCCGATTTCCCTTAATCTTTCTTCATAGGACATTCCCCTTAGCTCTGGAACTAACCTTGTTGCAAACCTTTGTACTTTCTCTAGTTTCTTGACGTGCTTTATCAAGTGCGGGTTCCAAACAGGTGCTGCATACTCCAGTATGGGCCTGACATACACGGTGTACAGTGTCTTGAATGATTCCTTACTAAGGTGTCGGAATGCTGTTCTCAGGTTTGCCAGGCGCCCATATGCTGCAGCAGTTATCTGATTGATGTGTGCTTCCGGAGACATGCTCGGTGTTATACTCACCCCAAGATCTTTCTCCTTGAGTGAGGTTTGCAGTCTTTGGCCACCTAGCCTATACTCTGTCTGTGGTCTTCTGTGCCCTTCCCCTATCTTCATGACTTTGCATTTGGCAGGATTAAATTCGAGAAGCCATTTGCTGGACCAGGTGTCCAGTCTGTCCAGGTCTCTTTGAAGTCCTGCCTGGTCCTCATCAGATTTAATTCTCCTCATTAACTTCACATCATCTGCAAACAGGGACACTTCTGAGTCTAACCCTTCCGTCATGTCGTTCACATATACCAAAAATAGCACTGGTCCTAGGACCGACCCCTGTGGGACCCCGCTCGTCACAGGTGCCCACTGTGATACATCATTACGTACCATGACTCGTTGTTGCCTCCCTGTCAGGTATTCTCTGATCCATTGCAGTGCCCTTCCTGTTATATGCGCCTGATGCTCTAGCTTCTGCACTAATCTCTTGTGAGGAACTGTGTCAAAGGCCTTCTTGCAGTCCAAGAAGATGCAATCAACCCACCCCTCTCTCTCTTGTCTTACTTCTGTTATTTTATCATAAAACTCCAGAAGGTTTGTGACACAGGATTTGCCTTCCGTGAATCCGTGCTGGTTGGCATTTATACTCCTGTTCCGTTCCAGGTGCTCCACCACTCTCCTCCTGATAATCTTCTCCATAATTTTGCATACTATACACGTCAATGACACAGGTCTATAGTTTAGTGCCTCTTTTCTGTCTCCTTTTTTGAAAATGGGAACTACATTTGCTGTCTTCCATACCTCAGGTAGTTGCCCAGTTTCCAGGGATGTGTTGAAGATTGTGGTAAGTGGTATGCACAACATATCTGCTCCCTCTCTAAGGACCCATGGAGAGATGTTGTCCGGTCCCATTGCCTTTGAGGTATCGATGTCCCTTAGCAGTTTCTTCACCTCCTCCTCATCTGTATGTATGTCGTCCAACACTTGTTGGTGTATTCCTTGTTGGTGTCCCCATCTGGTCTGTCCCCCCAGAGTCCTTCCTGTCTCTACTGTAAATACTTCCTTAAATCTCGTGTTGAGCTCCTCACATACCTCTTGATCGTTTCTTGTGAGTTCCCCACCTTCTTTCCTCAGCCTTATCACCTGGTCCTTGACTGTTGTCTTCTTCCTAATGTGGCTATACAGCAGTTTCGGGTCAGATTTGACTTTCGATGCTATGTCGTTTTCATACTGTCTCTGGGCCTCCCTCCTTATCTGCGCATACTCGTTTCTGGCTCTTCTACTAATCTCCTTGTTTTCCTGGGTCCTATGCCTCCTGTACCTTTTCCATTCTCTGTTGCACTTAGCTTTTGCCTCCCTACACCTTCGGGTAAACCAAGGACTCGTCTTGGTCTTCCTATTATTTCTGTTTCCCTTGGGAACAAAACTTTCCTCTGCCTCCTTGCACTTTGTTGCCACATATTCCATCATCTCGTTTACTGATTTTCCTACCATTTCTCTGTCCCACTGAACCTCCTGCAGGAAGTTTCTCATACCTGTGTAGTCCCCCCTTTTATAGTTTGGCCTGTCCCCTTCAGTTCCTGTTACCTTCTCCACTTGTAACTCTACTATATAGTCAAAACTCAGAACCACATGATCGCTAGCTCCAAGGGGCCTCTCGTAAGTGATGTCCTCGATGTCTGAACTGCTCAGGGTGAACACAAGATCCAGTCTTGCTGGCTCATCCTCCCCTCTCTCTCTGGTTGTGTCCCTGACATGTTGATGCATGAGGTTTTCAAGTACCACATCCATCATCTTTGCTCTCCATGTTTCGGGACCCCCATGTGGCTCCATGTTTTCCCAGTCGATCTCCCTGTGGTTGAAATCGCCCATTACCAGTAACTTTGCTCTGCTCGAGTGAGCTCTTCTTGCCACCTCAGCCAGTGTGTCCACCATCACCCTGTTGTTTTCTTCGTACTCCTCTCTTGGCCTCCTGCAGTTCTGTGGTGGGTTATACATCACTCCAATGACTACTTTATGTTCTCCGGACTGAATTGTACCTACAATGTAGTCTCTTTCTCCAATCATGTCCATGCCTTCCATTTCCTCAAATCCCCATTGGTGTTTTATGAGCAGTGCAACCCCTCCTCCCCCTCTACTCCTTCTATCTTTCCTCAGGATCTGATATCCTGTTGGGAAGATTGTGTCTGTTATTATCTCAGCGAGTTTTGTTTCTGTGACTGCTATGATGTCTGGGGATTTTTCACTGATTCTTTCATTCCACTCCTCATGTTTATTCATTATTCCATCCGCATTTGTGTACCAAACCTTTAGTTTCTTTTCTATCATTGTGGTCATGCAAGTATATTGGGGTTGGGGAGGGAGAGCCTTGGTGGGGGGCCTATATGGGGCTGTGGTGTAGGTGGGGTATGTGTTGATGGGGGTGGGGGTCAGAATGCCCATAAGGGACAGCTGTTGGGGGTGAGGTTTGTGATATGGGGGTTGGTGGCAGAGGGAACAGTGAGGGTTGGAGATAGGTTGCTCAGCTTGTGTGGGAATGTCGCGGGTGGGGTCTTTTGGTGGGAGATTCTGTGGGGTGTTTGCCCTTCCTTCCTGTGTCTGGGTCCTGCTCATTTTCATTGCTTCTCGTTCCTGCGTCTCTGTACCCTCTCAGTGTAGTCCTTTCTTCTTGTGTTCTGTCGTGTCGAGGTATACTCTCTGGTACCCCTCTTTGTCTCTCAGTCTTGCTTTCTTGCAGAATCCTGATTCGAACTGATTCTTCCTTGAAAGTTACTCTGACAGGCCGTATCCTTCCACCTCCGAAACCACCCAATTCTCTGAAAATTTGTCACCTGGGTCATATTGCCCTCCCTATTGTTTTCATGGATGCCTTCAATCATTTTTTTTTCTCCTCCTGTTTTATTTC
>NC_091305.1:36846880-36859380 GCF_038502225.1 Cherax quadricarinatus
AGCCGTTAAGGCTCGACGACGCTCCTGGAAAGTGAAAAGTTGCAGCAATAAAATTCCACATTAGCTGCGTCTGTATCCATTTACCTAAAAGCATACAGACTATATCAGGAACATGACAGAACCAAACGCAGTATCCTGGAGGCTGTCACCGTTCATTTTATTGAAGTCACTGAGCAGAACAGAGGAATGTCCGTCCTGGCTGCATCCATCATTGGCTTCCCTCCTCATCTTACCTCCCTAACTTTACCTCTTACCTCAACCGATACCTCACTCTCTGGATCTTAACCTATAGCCCACCTTCGACCCCTCCTGTGACCTCTCTTCAGCTTGACCTCAGCGTCTTTGTTTGCTTGGAAACACTGTATTTGTGTGTATTTCCTGTATACTTGACACCTTGTAGCGTCCGGCCCTGAACATGTTGTAGCAGTAATGAAGAGGTCCTCTGGAACATGATAGTATTTATCGTGAACGATAACAACACAGCACAAGAACGATAACGTGAAAATTAGTCACGTGTGCAACATCTGGGGATCTTTATTGTAGACGTTTCGCCAACCAGTGGCTTTATCAGTACAAATTCAAGGAATAATTGGACGACAGTAGAGCTATATACAAAAGATGAGGTAATTAGACCCATCTATTCCCCACTGGCGAATCACGCCTACCAGTGACAATATCTTCGTCTGCTACACCTCCCTCACCACCTGACGTCAGTATATATAAGCGCCAGCTAACCTTGCCTGTGCTCCAGACATTTCGCGATTACGGTGCTCTTCACCAAATCCAAGGCCGGGGACTGATTACCAAATTTTTTTTTGTATATAGTTCTACTGTCTTCCAGTTATGTTCTTGAATTTGTATTGATAAAGCCACAGGTTGGCGAAACGTTTACAGTAAAAATACCCAGATGTTGCATATGTGCACATACTATGCACTTGGTATCTGCTGGCATGGGAAATCTGGAAAAACAGATGGGACGTGCAACTATGACCACCCTAGAAAATGCCATGCCCATATGACAACAGGAAAATGCAAACTCCCTTCCTGTAAGCTTTTTCACCCTGAACTGTGTACCTCTTCAGTACAGGAAAGACTGTGCTATAACTTAAATTGCCAGGCATACCATCTAAAGGGGACAAAAAGATACAAAACATCCAGGCCATGGGAAAACCTGGGTAGCCACAGCCACTCAAGAGGGAGAGGTTTTTTAGTGCCAGGAAGGAAAAAAAACTGGCAGGAAATGGCAGAAATCGTACACCAAATCCAGTCATTCCTGGAGTGGAACCACAGTCGATGGCCTCCACTCCAAACCAACAGATACAGATACTAATGCCGGAAAAAAAATCCCCCCCCCCAGTACCAACAATACCACCAGTCCGATAACATTCTTCTTCGCAAATATACAGGGTCTAAAGCCAGCAACAAACAACAAAATACCTTTCATCCGTGGACTGCTTGCAGAGGCAAAGGCAATGTTCGCGGCTTTCACTGAGACCCACATAAAGGATCACTTGGACAACGAAATATGGATCCCAGGTTACAACCTATACAGATGTGACAGAGTGAACAGGCAAAAGAGGGGGGGGGGGTTGGCCTGTACATTGCAGAGTCACTTGTTTGCACAGAACTGCTTAATGCCTCAAATGATGTAGTGGAAGTTTTAGCACTAAAGGTCGAGAACCAAAACCTAGTCATTGTGGTAGGCTACAAGCCTCCGGATGCAACATCCCAGCAATTCCAGGAACAGCTGTTAAAAATTGACCACTGTCTGGAAAATCTTCCAGCTCCTGCACCCAACATCTTGCTCCTGGGGGATTTCAACTTAAGGCACCTAAAATGGAGGAATATAGCAAATAATATTGTTGCAGTAATAACACCAGGAGGCAGCTCTGATGAAAACTCACACTCACACGAGCTTTTAAATCTCTGCACAAAATTCAATTTAAACCAGCAAATAATAGAGCCTACTAAGAAATGATAAGAAATGTCACCATATCAAAAACAATATACTCAGATCACAACATAATTGAGGTTCAGACATGTATGCGTGGAGCCCCAGACCGACATAATGAGACTAGTCACGAGGGAGCATTCACCAAATTCAACTTCAATAACAAAAACATAAAGTGGGACCAAGTAAACCAAGTCCTAACCGATATAAGCTGGGAAGATATACTAAGCAACACAGACCCCAACTTATGCCTAGAACAGATTAACTCGGTGGCACTCGATGTATGCACAAGGCTTATTCCTCTAAGAAAAAGGAGGAGTAGATGTAAAATAGAAAGAGACAGGCGCTCTCTTTACAGGCGACGGAAAAGAATAACAGAGCGGCTAAAAGAGGTCAATATATCTGAAATGCGTAGGGAGACACTGGTCAGAGAAATAGCAAGCATCGAACTTAAGCTAAAAGAATCCTTTAGGAGTCAGGAATCGCGGGAAGAACTAAAAGCCATAAATGAAATCGAAAGAAACCCAAAGTATTTCTTCTCCTATGCCAAATCAAAATCGAGAACAACGTCCAGTATTGGGCCCCTACTTAAACAAGATGGGTCCTACACAGATGACAGCAAGGAAATGAGTGAGCTACTCAAGTCCCAATATGACTCAGTTTTTAGCAAGCCGCTAACCAGACTGAGAGTCGAAGATCAAAATGAATTTTTTATGAGAGAGCCACAAAATTTGATTAACACAAGCCTATCCGATGTTATCCTGACGCCAAATGACTTCGAACAGGCGATAAATGACATGCCCATGCACTCTGCCCCAGGGCCAGACTCATGGAACTCTGTGTTCATCAAGAACTGCAAGAAGCCCCTATCACGAGCATTTTCCATCCTATGGCGAGGGAGCATGGACACGGGGGTCGTCCCACAGTTACTAAAAACAACAGACATAGCCCCACTCCACAAAGGGGGCAGTAAAGCAACAGCAAAGAACTACAGACCAATAGCACTAACATACCATATCATAAAAATCTTTGAAAGGGTCCTAAGAAGCAAGATCACCACCCATCTAGAAACCCATCAGTTACACAACCCAGGGCAACATGGGTTTAGAACAGGTCGCTCCTGTCTGTCTCAACTATTGGATCACTACGACAAGGTCCTAAATGCACTAGAAGACAAAAAGAATGCAGATGTAATATATACAGACTTTGCAAAAGCCTTCGACAAGTGTGACCATGGCGTAATAGCGCACAAAATGCGTGCTAAAGGAATAACAGGAAAAGTCGGTCGATGGATCTATAATTTCCTCACTAACAGAACACAGAGAGTAGTCGTCAACAGAGTAAAGTCCGAGGCAGCTACGGTGAAAAGCTCTGTTCCACAAGGCACAGTACTCGCTCCCATCTTGTTCCTCATCCTCATATCCGACATAGACAAGGATGTCAGCCACAGCACCGTGTCTTCCTTTGCAGATGACACCCGAATCTGCATGACAGTGTCTTCCATTGCAGACACTGCAAGGCTCCAGGCGGACATCAACCAAATCTTTCAGTGGGCTGCAGAAAACAATATGAAGTTCAACGATGAGAAATTTCAATTACTCAGATATGGTAAACATGAGGAAATTAAATCTTCATCAGAGTACAAAACAAATTCTGGCCACAAAATAGAGCGAAACACCAACGTCAAAGACCTGGGAGTGATTATGTCGGAGGATCTCACCTTCAAGGACCATAACATTGTATCAATCGCATCTGCTAGAAAAATGACAGGATGGATAATGAGAACCTTCAAAACTAGGGAGGCCAAGCCCATGATGACACTCTTCAGGTCACTTGTTCTATCTAGGCTGGAATATTGCTGCACACTAACAGCACCTTTCAAGGCAGGTGAAATTGCCGACCTAGAAAATGTACAGAGAACTTTCACGGCGCGCATAACGGAGATAAAACACCTCAATTACTGGGAGCGCTTGAGGTTCCTAAACCTGTATTCCCTGGAACGCAGGCGGGAGAGATACATGATTATATACACCTGGAAAATCCTAGAGGGACTAGTACCGAACTTGCACACGAAAATCACTCACTACGAAAGCAAAAGACTTGGCAGACGATACACCATCCCCCCAATGAAAAGCAGGGGTGTCACTAGCACGTTAAGAGACCATACAATAAGTGTCAGGGGCCCGAGACTGTTCAACTGCCTCCCAGCATACATAAGGGGGATTACCAACAGACCCCTGGCAGTCTTCAAGCTGGCACTGGACAAGCACCTAAAGTCAGTTCCGGATCAGCCGGGCTGTGGCTCGTACGTTGGTTTGCGTGCAGCCAGCAGCAACAGCCTGGTTGATCAGGCTCTGATCCACCAGGAGGCCTGGTCACAGACCGGGCCGCGGGGGCGTTGACCCCCGGAACTCTCTCCAGGTAAACTCCAGGTATGTAATTAATTTTCATCTTGTATTAATATTGGAAGAATTACCGACAATAAGCTAAGTAATAGGACACAAATGCAACTAATGTGACATTTTACTGTAGCAACGTTTCGCTCTCCAGGAGCTTTATCAAGCCGTAACAAACAATACATGGACAGAATTGAGACACCTATGCAACACATGGGAATCTTTATTCAGTAAAGATTCCCATGTGTTGCATAGGTGTCTCAATTCTTCAACTTGTCGGTTTTCAAAACCATTCGTCACACAGTACATGGACATAGGGTATATATAGGCTTAGAGTGAGGTGTAATACTAGAGGTAGTAGTAGTATTAATATTAGTTGTAGTAGTAGTAGTAATACAATATTGTAGAAGATTTAACTTGCACACGAGTAAAAGGTTATAAAAGCTATTACTTGGGTAGCATAGAAGTAGTTTAGACAAATATTTCTGTAGGTGTTGGGATTTGAGAAGATCTGTTTCAGTGTTCCTCCTCCGTTTTGTTCCTGTGTAGTATTAGCAGCAGAGACGATGTGATGGCAGGGTTAATTTTTTTGGAGAGGATTTTTGTTAATACTTCAGAGATGATGAAGCTGCCTTTATTTTCTTTATTGTGTTAGAAACAGCTATTAATGAAGATTCGAGGCATTTACGTCTGTCGAAATTAGGCTCTCTGATCACTAATCGGACGTCGTTGAATTTCATGAAGTAATTGGTGGAATTCCGGTGTTGTACACAGGCACTGTTCAAGTTATCATTCCTACATGCATTAATGTGTTCAATGATGCGAGTTGCGAGGTTCCTTGCTGTTTCACCTACATATATCTTGTCACAGCCTCCACAAGGTATAATGTAAACTCCTGCAGTGACTGGTTCATGGTGGTTCGATTTTATCCTGGTTAGATCCCTTACGGAAGCGCTGGATGCGATGGCGACTCTACTGTAAATTTGTGCGAGTACCTTGGAAACGTTCAGTGCAACCTGGCTGTTGGGAAGGATTATAACTTTGTTAGGAGTGGTGTTGGTGCGTGGAGAATTGATGATTTGAAGAGCTCTTTTCTTGCAGTCTTTGATGAAAAGGGAAGGAAAATGTAGATCAGTGAAGGTTTGGTGTGTGTAAGTACATTCCTGGTCAAGAAACTGATCTACATTTTCCTTTCTTTATCATCAATCACTGCAAGAAAAGAGCTCTTCAAATCATCAATTTCTCTCTCCTAGCCTCTTCTCTCTCCCCCAGCTTCTCTCTCCCCAGCCTCTTCTCACAGCTTTTTTCTCCCACCTTCTCTCCCTCAGCTTCTTCTCTCTCTCCCAGCCATTTCTCTCTCACAGCTTTTCTCTCCCACCTTCTCTCTCTCCCAGCTTCTCTCTCCCAGCATCTTCTCCCAGCAATACTCTTCTGTCCGCAGCAACTTTCTGCATTTTCTGGAGTGTTCATATCAACATTTAAATTCCTATTTGCATATTCCTCAGGAGGAGTATTTACATTTGTGGTCCAAGTTGAACCATTTGTGACAATTTCTGTACTATGTCGCCGCAACCACTATTACCACTACCACCACCACCACCACCATCACCATCGTCACCAACACCATTACCACCTTCACAACCACCATCACCACCACCATCACTATCACCACTACCACCACCACTACAATCACTATCACCACCACCACAATCACCACCACCACCATCACTATCACCACTACCACCACCACTACACTCACTATCACCACCACCACCATCACTATCACCACCACCACCACCACCATTACTATCACCACCAACACCACCACCACCACCATCACCACCATCACCACCACTATCACTACCACCACCACCATCGTCACCACCACCACCACCATCACTATCACCACCACCACCACCATCACTACCACCACCACCATCCCACGACCACCTCCACCACCACCACCACCATCCCACGACCACCTCCACCACCACCACCATCACTATCACCACCACCACCACCACCATCATCATCACCACCACCATCACCACCACCATTACCACCATCGCCGCTACCAACCAACCAACCACCACCAGTAACAACACAACTCAGCATAACAAGAGCCTCACAGTTGAGAGACTTGCTCCCAGGCTTTCACCTGGTGACGCCACTCCTAACACTTCTTGCTGCTGCTGCTGCTGCTGCTGCTGCTGCTGCTGCTGCTGCTGCTGCTGCTGCTGCTGTCACTGTGCTTCAAACTATGGCTGTCACTGCACTCTGGGCTGTACCTGTGGCTATACTTCAGGCTATGGATGTCACTGTACTTCAGGCTGTGACTGTCATTGTTCTTCAGGCTGTCACTGTTATTGTTCTTCAGGCTGAGGTTGTCACTGTTCTTCAGGCTGTGCCTGTCACTGTTTTTTATGCTGTGGCCGTTACTGTTCTTTAGGCTGTGACTGTAACTGTTCTTCAGACTGGTATTGTGATGATTCTTCAGGCTGCTGCTGTATTGGTTCTGCAGGCTGAGGTTATCACAGTTCTTCAGACTGCAGCTGTCACGGTTCTTCAGACTGCAGCTGTCACGGTTCTTCAGACTGCAGCTGTCACGGTTCTTCAGACTGCAGCTGTCACGGTTCTTCAGACTGCGGCTGTCACGGTTCTTCTGGTTGTGGTTGTCAGTGTTCTTCAAGCTGAAATTGTCACAGTTCTTCAGGCTGTGGCTGCATTGGTTTTTCAGACTGCGGTTATCACAGTTCTTCTGGTTGCGGCTCTCACTGTTCTTTAGACTGTGCTTTTCACGGTTCTTCAGGCTGCGGCTTTCCGGGTTCTATAGGTTGCGGATTTTACTGTTTTTCAAGCTGCGTCTGTCACGGTTCTTCAGGCTGTGGCTGTCAGGTTTCTTCAGGCTACGGCTGTCACTGCTCTTCAGGCTGCGCCATTCGCTGTTCTTCAGGCTCTAGGTCTCACTGCTTTTCAGGCTGTGGCTTTCACGTTCTTCATGCTGCAGCAGTCACGGTTCTTCATGCTGCAGCAGTCACGGTTCTTCAGGTTGCGGCCGTCACTCTTCGTCAGTCTCCTGCGGCGGTCACACGGACCCGATCTCTTTCTTGAAGGAGCATCGTCAGCCAACTCAGCTGGGTGGTCAGAGTCGCTATTCTCTCTTATCAATGTTTTTACCCTCCTACTTTCCTGAAACAACTGTAATTAGGTTTCGTACTTCACAGTTGACCGCCAAGATGTAAGCTTCGGGGTAATTATCTCTCGGGGGGGGGGGATGTTGGTTTGAGTTTGTAGGGGTGTTGGGTTGAGTCTCTGGTGGTGTTGGGTTGAGTCTCTGGTGGTGTTGGGTTGAGTCTCTGGTGGTGTTGGGTTGAGTCTGGGATGTTGGGTTGAGTCCAAGGTGGTGGGTTGTCTTTGGGTGTTGGGTTGTACTCTCTGGAGAAGTAGGTTTTATTCTCTGGACTGTACTGGTGTTCGTGTCCTCCGCTGTCAGGTGTCAGACCAAGCCTTCTTGCTGACAGCATGATCAAACAGGTTGTTGGTACTTCACTTTAAATGATACGACGTAGGCACCAAGCCTGGCTGATGAGAAGTTTCTTTCAGAAACATCTAATTTCTTCCTGAGTCAAATTCCCTTATATTTTCATGGCGGGTATTAAAACCATTTACACATTGTGGCTTATTTCTTTGTGTACTTATTACACCTTAGGTATTACAATCTAGGTATTACATCTCAGGTATTACACACCAGGTACCTCTTGCACTGAAGGTTCTTGTTATCCATCCTGTCATTTCCTTGTGATTGTGGCAGTAACATCGATGTGTTTCTTCAGCTTAAGAGCTTACTACATCTACATTACATTTTACCACAAGGTTTCTTACATTGCTCTTTATATCCACTGGGAGACTATTGCCACCCCTGAATGGGTCACAATGTATATACTGTATATTACCTGTTCATATAATTTTATATTGCTTATATTTGCGATAATAGCTAAATCGTAAATATATTGCTTTATATTATTACTTGACTTAGTTATATTTATTAGGTAGGATGTAACATTTATATATTATTCAGTGCTCATAGTTCGAGTGTTAAGTAGCTGACAACATTGTCTAACAATCGTTGTGCTCGTTACGCTGCCGGCTTCTCTGTGTTGCTGGGCAGCAGCAGCGTGGAGTCACGTGATCAGGAGGGTTGATCACACCTCGCCTGTAGTCTGTCTGGGCTGCGCACTACTGTCTGTTGGACGTTCTTCTAGCAAGATGTGCCTCTCCAGCTCTCCCTTGCTGGCCCTTGTTGGAAGAACGTCTCTATCGCTTTCTTGTTGTTGGTTCTGAGTAACTCTGTTCACAGAACATAGCCTAGACTGAGTGATATTCGACGTTGTACTGAGGTTGTGTGTCGCATAGACACTCAGAGCAACTCAGATCCTGAGCTGTAGCTTCTGACCTAATTTGTACTGATATCTGTGCACTGTCACAGTCGGGGATTTTTTAATGCTGAACTTAGATTCAGTAGTATGGGAGTTATGTGACTTTTGTGGAGGATCTGCAGATGGTCCCTACTTAGTGTTATTATATTACCTCCTTGTTCCTGATTCTGTGTCGCTGTTGCTTGTTATATTGCTGTTCGGCTTATCAGTCGTTTTATTGTTCAAGCAAGCTGTTCTGATTGCCAAGTTGGTCAAGAAGTTAGTTTATGTGAGGACTTTTAGTCAGTCACTGGTTAAGTCTAGTCGAGTCTTGAGACATAGCGAACTACTTAGAGCACTTACACACATACACACAAACTTACTTGTATATATTTGTATTATGTTATTAAATACTAACAATGTACCAGACGGTACTTAAAAGCCATAAAGATGTGATATGTACCTTAAGCAAAATACTACTGTACACCAGAGAAGTGATTATTTTGATTATATTAATTAATTTATTTTGCTATACGCCTAGACAATGTTATTATTATTAATAAATTTATTAAATTTTAATTTCTTTAGTTAGTAACCTTCCAGTTGTAATTCTGAAGCACTATTGAATCTTACTGAACTCTGATGGATAATTGGACCAGGATACTGACTACTTGTTACAAAAACCCAGTAACAGACTTGATGCTAGAAGGGCAGTCCTTTCTAGTATTCACTGGAGATCTCTATGCTTATTAGAAATCGCGTTTTTTGTAACAGTGACTATCTTGCTTGGTGCTGATTCTGTTATTTCTATATTTCTTCCAAAGCAGAGATGAAATTTGTCATCGTTAAATGTAATTTTTTCTGTGGGTAATGAATGACCTGGTTGGTGTCAGCTTGGAGGTGTGTTGTGTCCTCAGTAAATATCTCTCGGATGCAGGGAATATACAGTACTATGATTTATGTCTCTCTCGCTGTATCTGATATACGAATGAGGAAGAGAATTAGGGCGAGTTCTGTGTCTTTTGAGAAAAAGAGCTTCTAACTGTGGCTGTTACAGTTCTTTGCGTAAGATTTACTAGAAATAAAAAGATCTGGTAACTTTTCCTGTTATTCTTTTCACGCATGTTGTGCCCAGTTACTCCATGATCGCACTTGTCGAAGTCTTCGGCAAAGATTTAGAACACAACATTTGCTTTATGAATGTCTTCCAGTGCATCGAAGACCATGTCGTAATGATCCAGCAGTTGCGAGAGGCAGGAGTGACCTACCACTGATGCCCTGAGCTATGTACCTGTTGTAATGAAATGTATATAGCGGTATTACCTGTCAGCACTATATCATCAATTGTAATAGTGTGTGACTTCGATGCTGTAACTTTGGCAAGTCTTTTGCTGCTTTCGCCCTCGCAGTGTTTAGCTTTAAAAGTTATTTTTAAATAAGTGTAGGATGACGCCTGTGTACAGAGTCCATCTGTACACAGAGATCTACAATGTTCCATGAGTCTGGATCTCAGCAAGGCTGGCAGTACGGTACGATACTGTACAGCTGATTAATTGTTGAAAAGTACGGTACGAAATCATTTTACGGTGTTTCTAACAGGTATGTAAAACAGGAAAAAGAGCGTATCATATCGTACTGCTAGGCTTAAGGCTTACTTAACGCTACGGAAATACAGAACGAGAAATACAGTACGTAATGTATAAAACTGCTGGAAGGTATTTCTGACACGTACGACAAGGCAGAAATGTACCATACCGCACTGTACTGTACGCTTCTGCCAGCCTTGGATCTGCGGCAGGCTGCACGAACATGTTGTTCAGTATCGCCTTGAAAGTCGAGTGAGGTCAAGGTTATGCCAGGGAAGATGTTGTCAACATTAGGAACTGTGTTTATGACACCTGGCGAGTGTTGTCAGTCTTGCTCACTGTCTAATGAACACCATAACACAGAGTCACACTGTCATCTCTGTATTTCACTGATTTCGTTTTTTTCACCAGTGAAAGCTCTTTTATCTTATTATATAATATACAATATAATATAATATATATATATATATATATAGCTGACATCAATGACATACTACTATATAGAAAGCCGCTTGTTATGCAGAGCATTTCGGGCAAATTAGATCAGTTTTGTCACGGGATGCGACCCACACCAGTCGACTAACATCCAGGTATCAATTTTACTGGTGGGCAACTTACACAACCCTGGTGTTTTTACGCTGGCGAGGGTAGAGACACACCCAATGTTTCTACCCTCGCCAGGAATCGAACCTGGACCCTCGCCGTGTGAAACGAGAGCTTCAGCCACCATGCCACGGGCACCTGAAAAATGCTGTGTTTACCGTGGTCTCTGGGGCGATGTGTTTACCGTGATCTCTGGGGCGCTGTGTTTACCGTGGTCTCTGGGGCGATGCGTTTACCGTGATCTCTGGGGAGCTGGGCTTAATATGATCGCTTGGGTGGTGTGTTTAGCATGGTCTGTTGGGCGCTATATTTTAGCATGATGCCTGGGATGCTATGTTTAGCGTGGTCTCTGGGGTGCTATGTTTAGCGTGGTCTCTGGGGTGCTATGTTTAGCATGGTCTTGGGGCGCTATGTTTAGCGTGGTAACACAGTGTATCTCAGGGGAGACTTAAATAATGGGACAAGCAAGAAAAACATTCATATTATATACTCAGCTTCGCCATTTTTGGGCCGAGTTTTAACGTAAAAATATATACAGTATATGTGCTTTCCGAGAAAGGGGAAAAAAACTAGCATTTTTTCTGCTAAAAATATCATTCGCCTGAAATTTTCCACTGGAGAGTAAAGAGTCAGGTAGGTGGGTCGCTTACCAGGTCACTGGTCCATTTAAAATGTTGCGGCAGGTCAGATGGTCCATATAACCAGGTCAGCTGGTTCACATAACCAGGCGCCGCTGGTCAGCCGGCCACTATAATCGGTTGGAGGATATCAGCTGGTTTATGTAGTCAGCTGTAGCATGTCATCTGGTGTATCGTGTATGTGAGTTGGTATTTCCTGTCAGCCGGGAATATTGACCACTCCCTCTGCTGTAGTATCCCATAATTTATCTCTAATTTATCATTCCTGTTATTGATTCCTATCACTGACTACTCTGTAGGATTAAGCATTTATCTCAGCCTATATATAACGATCATGGTCCTGGCTTAGCTCTTACAGCCTACTTCCCTCTTCCTATACTCACTCAGAGATCAGACAGCATTTGCTGCCTGCCAGGGAAGGATGTGGAGTGGCTGCTCTGTCTTCACTAACATAGCCTGACACAGTGTCATTTTAGGTATTTTTAAATTTCGGAGCGTTGTCTTGTGTTAGCGGCCTTTGTTGTAAGACTTGTGACTTAGGTTTTGCCAGTAATGTCCAGTATAGATTCTCATTTTAAACTGCTTTGTTGATTTTGACTCAGGGAGCAGGAGCTGTCACTCTATTGTTCAGCAAATACACACACACACACACACACACACACACACACACACACACACACACACACACACACACACACACACAGGGGCCAGGAGCTGTGACTCGACCCTTGCAACCTCAAATAGGTGAGTACACACACACGTGCATCAACCTGATAACTACTGCAGTATATGGATGCCTGGCAAACCTGAGAATAGCGTTTCGATACCTCAGTAAGGAATCGCTCAAGACACTGTACATCGTGTGTCAGGCCCATACTGGAGTATGCAGCATCAGTTTGGAACCCACACCT
>NC_091305.1:36864380-36909380 GCF_038502225.1 Cherax quadricarinatus
CATCTGAAAATATATTTTGTCTCCACTCATCTGCCGTCCATCTCTTATGAAGAAGTGCCCACCGCAGCAGCAGTAGTCAATAATTGTTTCTTCGCCGGCTTTCTGGCAGTCTTGCCAACTTCAAGGAACCTTCGTAGAACAGTTGAGGAATCAACATTTACGCCAACTGAAGCCAAATCTCTCTGTAGATCTTTGCTGGTTTTCTTGGGATTCTTTACACTATTTCTTGTGAACTTGTCTTCGTGAGGTGTTGTCTTGCGTTTACTTCCACATCTTCCTCGACGTAGCGCTCCACAATCACCAGTGTCGTCAGCTCTTTTCAGAATCCGACCAACAGTTGACTTTGCTAGGCTCCAACTTTTGACGACCTGTCTGATACTCAAATGAGCATGTTTTCTAAGAGCTACAAAACTTGCACGCTTCCTAGGTGTAACAGGCATCATGAATTTCAGCAGAAATCATGAGTTGAAATGGAGAATTTGGCGAAACCACATTAATTGATGGAACACACTTGCAGGAATAGCCTACAGAACAATAGCTGTCGTAGCATTGATGAGAGTCGCAGGGTAAGACCACAGCTGGATGGTTACCAGAAGTCAGTAGCATATTCTTCTGACAAGAAAAGAAAAGAAAAGAACCGAAACTGCATTAATTACGCCGGAGACATATTATGAGATAATCACAAGATTTACTTCTGTACCCAATTAATTTGCACAATACTGAGTATATTTATCTGATTGGTATATTGAACTGACTGGAATGTCGAACTGAATGCTATGTTGATCTGACTAGGATGTTGATCTACCTGTTATGTTGATGTGACTGGTATATTGAGCTGACTGATGTGTTGATACGACTGTTATGTTGCTCTGACTAGTATGTTTACCCGACTGCCATGTTGTTGTGATTGGTATGTTGCTGTGACTTCTGTGCTGATGTAACATCTATGTTCATGTGACCGGCATACTGTGACTAGTATATTCATCTGACGTTTATATTGATGTGACTGGTATGTTGTGACTAATATGTTGATGTGACAGGTATGTTGTGATTGGTATGTTGAAGTGACTCTTATGTTGATATGACTAGTATGTTGTGACTAGTATGTTGATGTAACAGGTATTTTGATGTGAATTATATGTTGTGATTAGTATGTTGATATGACTAGTAAGTTGATGTGACTAGTATGTTGATGCGACTTGTATTCTGAAGCGACTGGTATGTTCATGTGGCATTTAAGTTGAACTAACCGGTTTGTTGATGAGACTGGTATGTTGAATCGACTGGTATGTTGATGTGACTGGTATGTTGAACTGCCTGGTATGTTGATGTGACTGGTATGTTGAACTGACTGGTATGTTGATGTGACTGGTATATTGAACTGACTGGTATGTTGAACTACTGGTATGTTGATGTGACTGGTATGTTGTGACTAGTATGTCGATCTGACTGGTATGTTGTAACTAGTATGTTGATGTGACTGGTATGCTGTGACTAGTATGATGATGTGGCTGGTATGATGTGCTGTGATTAGTATGTTGATGTGATTGGTATGTTGATGTGACTGGTATGTTAATGTTACTGGTATGTTGTAACTAGTATGTCGATCTGACTGGTATGTTGTGACTAGTATGTTGATGTGACTGGTATTTTGTGACTAGCATGTTGATGTGATTGGTATGAAGATGTGACTGGTATGTTGATGACTGGTCTGTTGATGTAATTGATATGTTGTGGCTAGTATGTTGATGTGAACAGTATGTTGATTTGACTGGTATCTTGTCGTTTAAGTATTAAAACTGCTCACCAGATATTTTGGTACAGTTTGATCCCTATGTAGGGATTAAACTCTCAGCATATACCCGCTGAGGGACGTACGCATCTCAGCATATACACTTTGAGGGACATACGCATCTCAGCATATACACTTTGAGGGACATACGCATCTCAGCATATACACTTTGAGGGACATACGCATCTCAGCATATACACTTTGAGGGACATACGCATCTCAGCATATACACTTTGAGGGACATACGCATCTCAGCATATACACTTTGAGGGACATACGCATCTCAGCATATACACTTTGAGGGACATACGCATCTCAGCATATACACTTTGAGGGACATACGCATCTCAGCATATACACTTTGAGGGACATACGCATCTCAGCATATACACTTTGAGGGACATACGCATCTCAGCATATACACTTTGAGGGACATACACATCTCAGCATATACACTTTGAGGGACATACGCATCTCAGCATATACACTTTGAGGGACATACGCATCTCAGCATATACACTTTGAGGGACATACGCATCTTAGTGTTCAGCAATTGGATGTTCTCGCCATGACTGCTATGATCTACATTATGATGTATATCGCCAGTGCAATGTAGTAAAGCCTGGGCTACATCACTGTAAGTGGTATTATTATAGACTTTTGTTTTTCACTCGTCGGTAATAAAAAACATTTTGGAAAAATAAAAACCGTACGAACCAACTTTTTGATATTTGATAAATAATAATTAAATCCGTGTTTTAAAGCTGACAAAAAATGGCCGGGTTATTGAAAAACCTGAATGACGGGCATCAACGCAAAAGTTTTGCCCATATTGGAATTCCCTGATGTTGAAAACGAGGTTATGAAGGTCAGAATCAATCACTGGTATCGACCTTAATATAACTGATCGCCTCGTGTTAACCGGTTGCGACGAACAACAAAGGTGGAGGCAAATTGGGGTCCATTTTTGTTTCCATCAAGTGCTTTTAGCACAGTAACTTGTATGAGACTTATCATATTTGTATCACAGAGTACATGATTCATCTTTAAGTGGATCTTAGCCCTAACAACTATAGACCGCTTCCTTGCAGTAGTTGCTGGCATGCAGTAGTTGCTGGCATACAGTAGTTGCTGGCATGCAGTAGTTGCTGGCATGCAGTAGTTGCTGGCATGCAGTAGTTGCTGGCATGCAGCAGTTGCTGGCATGCAGCAGTTGCATGGTTACCCATCAGCGATTGCTTCTTGTCCCGCCCCATCATAAAATCGCCCTGTTGAACAGATGAAACTGAAAAAAATACAGGTATAAGACCCCAAGTACAAAAGAGGTGTACCATATACCTCTAAAATAAAGACATCTTGAGAAGTATATGTCTCAGAGTATATACACACAGAGATATATCTCTATCAGAGCAAATACATAATTTTGACTAGTGGTAAACAGGTGACATGCAGCCTTCGTGGCCCTTGTGTGGTTGCTAGATTTTAGTGTATCCCCTAAAATATTACGTCTTGTGTTAAAATACTCTATGTTTTCTACGTTCAGGAAACTGGGGTTGGCGGGTCATCGTGTGGCTGAGACCCATCTTAGGAAACATTTGTCCTGTTATGTGACAAATAAAACACCTGCAGAACCGCTGCATGCCTGGAGTAACTGATAACGCAAACACCTGCCCTAAACCAGCCAGAATTCTGCGATATCATCCCGTATTATTTTATTGACATTCACACGCCGAAGTAGATGGGATGTTGCAGCGCCTGGGAACTGTAATCAGCTTTGGTGCACGGAAGACGAAGGGTGACTGCAACTCCTTGGATCAAGATCCCTTCACCTGCGTCAAGGCGCTTCCCGTGGCTGTGAACAATTCCTTCGCCAAATTTGGAAAATCGAACAAGGGATAATACCACTGCGACAGTGAGCAATTGGAATACTTGAGTGCACATTCCCTGAGTTGGGATGGATGGGGATGAAGGAGGAGGGAGAGGAGGGGAAGAGGAGGGGAGCGAGGTATGGCATACCACCATCTCTACGCTGTCCCAGACAGTTATGTAGACAATCGGGACAATTCGATCATAAGAAGCCTCGGTGTTCTGGAGGCAGGAGAGCGGAAAATTGTTTATCTCTAAAAAAATACCATTCTGTTGGTTACCCGAACTCTTACGGCTGATCCAAACTACTAAACTGATAGTAACATGGCTCTAAGTCCTTTTTACTTCCTCTTTTGGGGTCAATATACCCATTAAAATTGTTCATCCTCTTAGCTACAGTCCCCAGCAGGCATGAGTTTTTTATAGCGCCCTCCTGGGCACCCAGTGGGGAAATATTGTAGCGTCGAGACTTCTGTCTCACACTGTCTCTATTTTCTTTTGCAACCTGGATACCCAGAAACAGTAACTCTAAGCGAAACGAAATAAATTCAAATAAGAGATACACACACATAAATTATTTGGATTATATGAACTGTATTCAGCTAGGAAACCACAGCACTATCCGCCACCCGGCCAGATAACTGCCTATGATATCACCATAGCCACCTAACCTCCCAAGAAAACCATACATAATCTTCATCTTGCACCAGTTTCAAAAGTCGGTGCTCCCGAACATACACACGTGAACTTTGTACGCAGTTGCTCCTGTAACTCGTTTCCTTTAATGGTTTCTGAGGCCCTATCCTCTTTACTTGCTCTAAATATTTTGATATATGAAGGTAACATGCTTATGTATGAAGCCAGACACAGAAATACACGATTTACTGACAAAGATAAACTTTCGTTGATTTCCTCTCACATAAGCCTCCCGAAGCTTGATTAATGTTAGTGCCTCGGCTACACTATCATTTAACAAAGAGAATGTTAAATAACTCAGGGAGTGGAGAGGATTACCTTGCTGAGGGTCGAATTCTCTCCATTCATTGAGTTGTTTACAATTATGTTGTTACGTTTTCACGAGTAAGAATGTCGAATATAATTTTGATTTCTAAAAAAAAAAGAGTTAAAAAAACATTATTTGAAAAAAAAAAAACTAGCAAACCAGTTTGAAGAAAATATTAGAGTACAGATAGAAACTAGATCCATTGTCAATCATAATGAAATGTCTCAAGTATTACATATCTATAAAGATACTAAGACGCAGTTACTGCTAGATTAAGGTTAGGCTACAAGTATCTCTGGAAACGTCAGTGACACGAAACGTAAACTGGAAGTAGAGCATTAAATCTTTGTGTGAACAAATACCCAACCAGTCTGATACACGTCCAATCCAAACATTCAAGAAATGGTAAATTACCTCATTGTTAATGTGGCTCGGTTGGCAACGCTCTCCGTGATTCAGTCCCCAGCACGGGTGGAAAGGTTCGGCATGTTTCCTTACACCTGCTGTCCCTGTTCACTTAGCAGTAAGTAGGTACCTGGGTGTTAGTTGGCTGGTGTGGGTTGCATCCTGAGGGACAAGATTGACGGACCTCTATGGAAATAAAACAGACAATCCTCAATGACGCACTGACTTATTAGGTCACCCTGGGTAGCTAACCCTCCCCACAGGTTAAAAATCCCAACAACTCTTTTTCCTTCTCTTATCCTAGCTACATTTTGCACTTTCTAGATGAATGAACTGTCATTTGATGAGACGGTACTTAAGTAAATAATTCAATGTTTACCATGACACTGATAAGATACACCAATTTGTAATCTATGAAATGGCTGTAATTTTTTCAATGATGCCGTGAAGTCTAACAAAGACCCTTCGTAACCCAGTAATCCTGCGCTGCCGTTCACTGGATGAGCTGCGGGTGAACACTGAATGTCTTGTTTTAGCTGCTGCGTTATCAGGAAAGGGTATCCCCCTCATCCCACAACCCCAGCTCTCACTACCTCCACCCAGGCAAAAGAGTAGTACAAAGTGTGGCATAAGATTCTGAGACTTACGAAGCCTTGATTACGCTGAAGGGTTCTCGATCCAGGAAAATGGAATTACTTAACTTTTCCTGATTACCTCCCATTCCCCCAGGTGATGCATTACTAGTCAGGGTATAGCGCATCCACATGAAAGTAACAACAATGAGGCCAAGGAGCTTGAGCGCAACCTAGTCAAACTTGTCCAGGTAAGGTTAGGTAAGATTTGTCAGGAAACAGAAGTCTGCAGTTTCGCAGCTTCCAGACGCCGGTGTTCAGAGTGTCTGCTCCGGATTTTGGTTTTCAGTGGTTGATCTCCCGGTTACATCTCAGAAACCAACATTATTCTGTTGTGTTGGGACACACATTAAACACTCGTAAATGACGTTGGGCCATCGACAAACTTCGAAGGAATTTCTAGTAAAATGTGATAAATGTTAAGAAAAAGCAAACTTCACTACTTTTATTGTAATAATGTTGGTAGAATTACCGACAATATGTAAAGTAAAAGGACACAAGTGCAACTAATGTGACATTTTATTGTGGCAACGTTTCGCTCCTGGAGAGCGAAACGTTGCCACAATAAAATGTCACATTAGTTGCACTTGTGTCCTTTTACTTTACACTATTTTTATTGGAGATAAATGGTATAAAATACCTACACGAAGGAAATGTAGACAAATGCAGTATATAATGCGATCCTTTACTGACGTTTCGCTTACACAGTGGGTTATGGGTATGGAATCCTTGTTCTGTGAGGGAAAGAGGCCGTAAACACCTGCCCTGGTTCCTCACACATGCCTGCTGTCAGACGGACACTGTCTAACCCCTGCTAGTACCTTATCTCAGGTTGCCTCTCACTCGCTCTGCCTGGTGTAGTATCCTTAGCCAGTAAACTACTGTCTACTCTAGTGAGTACCGTATCCGTTTTCTTCTTAACCAACTGTGAAACGGAAACCTGGTACGCAGGTATATCTTGTTACTTTTACTTACGCTTAGGCACACTACATATACGTGTACACGTAGATGTATATACATTGATCTGAATTTTCGCCTATTTTTCTAAATAGTTCTTATTCTTTTTATTTCCTTTCACCTCCTTGGGGAAGTGGAAAAGAATCTTTTCTCTGTAAGACATGTGTATCGAAAGAGGCAACTAAAATGTCAGGAGCAAAGAGCTGGTAACCCCTTCTGTGGGATATGGCCGGTCTGTTGAAAAAAGAATATTATTTTGATTGTTATTATTATGATAATGTTAAGTGCTATTCCCATATGGATTTAACGCATAATTAGAGAGGGCTAACTCTTCTATGTATTAATCGTGCATCTGTCTGTGACTATGATATTTAAGACGTCTGAACCCCTCTTTTCGGAGGAAAGTAGTACTCTAGCGGAGTTCACGGAAGGGCAGTTGACCGTACAACTACCACAAACACGCTCTCATACAGTGACAACTGTCAGTCATCCTGAGTGCTTTCAATACGCCAGAGACGCAATCAGTGGCCACACACATGGTTATTTCCAAGAAACAGTAACTTCAACTCTGCTGGAACGAAATCTTGATAGCTACAATACGTAGTTGTTGAGCGCATGGTGGGTGTCTTACGATACTGTGCCCTCGTCTCCCGGGTTAGGTTGGTACTTTACATTATTTGATGTTTGAAACCCTTCCTGTACGATATAATATGACGGGGAAACAGCCTGCTTTTGCTCCATCGTTGTAGCTAGTATATAGTTCAGCCTCATACTGCTGATGTATCCAATTCTAATCACTAAAAGTGAAAAGCTATAGGATCCCTTCAGGGACGCAACAAGATCCTTCAAAGAAGCTGTAAGCGCAGACCTTCACACCTCCAATCCCACTTCCACACTTCCGCTCCCACTTCCACACCTCCACTCCCACCTCCACACCCCCATTCCCACCTCCACACCTCCACTCTCGTCTCAAGAAGACAATGCTAGCACCTCCACGCCCACCTCCACAACACGCTGTCATGAGCAGCTCCACCAACCCCAGGAATGCTAGGCCGCATGCTGAGGCAAATTCCTCAGTAGTTTCTTGACGACTGAGTCAGTTGAAAGTATGAGTGGCATGCGAGGAACTAGTCTGAGCAGGACTGCTGCCTTCAGAAGATTTATACTTAACATGTGTCTTCCTAATCATCCTTCAAATAAACATTCCAGGCTTTTGCAAGTCCCAATCAGCCGTGAGGAATGTTCTCGCTGGAAACTGAATGTTCTTCCTGTTCATTCATCACCCGCGGATGATGTTCTATAATGATGTAACGCAATGAACTGTAGGAGTGAGCGGAGAATAAGATTTATGTTATTAGGATCGGACAGATCTTTCTTGTCCGTGATCTGCTGTGTTCTCTATGTGATCTGCTGTGACTGCTGTGTTTTTTCTGTTACTTGCTGCTTTTGCTGTGTTTATTTCTGTGATCTTCTCTAACTGCTGTGTACTCTGTGATCTGCTGTGCGTGCTATGTACTCTCTTTGATCTGCTGTGAGTGCTACCTACTCTCCGTGATTTACTGTTTCTGCTGTGTACTCTAGGATCTGTTATTGCTGTGATCTGCTGTGACTGCTGTGTACTCTTTATGATCTGCTGCCAGTGCTGTGTACTGTTTGTGATATGGTGTGACTGCTGTGTACTCTGAGATCTTCTGCTGTGTGCTTCCTGTGATCTGCTGAGGCTGCTGTGTACTGTCTCTGATCTTCCGCGATTGCTGTGTACTCTGTGTGAACTGCTGCTGCTCGTGCTGCTGTGTACTCCCTGTGATATGAGTCTGTTGAGTATTATTCTTTGTGATGTGTTGTGTACTGTCTGTGATGAGCTGTGGCTGCTCTTTGCTCTCTGTGATCTACTGTGACTGTTGTGTAATCTCTGTGATCTTGTGTGACTGCTGTGTGCTGTCTGTGATCTGCTGTGGTCTGCTGTGAACTCTCTGTCATCTGCCGTGACTGCTGTGTGCTGTCTGTGATCTGTGACTGCTGTGTACTCTGTGTGATCTACTGTGACTGCTGTGTACTCTCTGTGAACTTCTGTGATTGATGTGTACTCTTTGTGATCTGCTGTGACTGCTGTGTGCTCTCTGTGATCTACTGTGGCTGCAGTGTACTCTCTGTGATCTAGTGTGACTGCTGTGTGCTCTCTGTGATCTGCTGTGACTGCTGTGTGCTGTCTGTTATCTACTGTGACTGCTGTGTGCTCTCTGTGATCTACTGTGACTGTTGTGTATTCTCTGTGATCTTCTGTGATTGATGTGTACTCTCTGTTATCTGCTGTGACTGCTGTGTACTCTCTGTTATCTACTGTGACTGCTGTGTGCACTCTGTGATCTACTGTGACTACCGTGTACTCTCTGTTATCTGCTGTGACTGCTGTGTGCTCTCTGTGATCTACTGTGACTACCGTGTACTCTGTTATCTGCTGTGACTGCTGTGTGCTCTCTGTGATCTGCTGTGACTGCTGTGTACTCTCTGTGATCTGTTGTGACTGCTGTGTGCTCTCTGTGATCTACTGTGACTACTCTGTACTCTATGTTATCTCCTGTTACTGCTGTGTGTTTTCTGTGATCTGCTGTGGTCTGTTGTTGCTGTTATCGTCGAACAATAACATTTCCAGAGTTATCTTGTGCGAGGAGACGGTGAGACAAGCGGAAAGATTTTTTTTCCCAAGAGTTCGTGCTGTTCTTTCTACACTGTTGCTGAGATTGTCACCGTCTTGAAGTTACAGCACTTCTAGCGTTACAACTGCTGACGCTACAACACTGCTGACGCTACAACACTGCTGACGCTACAACACTGCTGACGCTACAACACTGCTGACGCTACAACACTGCTGACGCTACAACACTGCTGACGCTACAACACTCCTAGCGTTACAACACTGCTGACGCTACAACACTCCTAGCGTTACAACACTGCTGATGCTACAACACTCCTAGCGTTACAACACTGCTGACGCTACAACACTCCTAGCGTTACAACACTGCTGACGCTACAACACTCCTAGCGTTACAACACTGCTGACGCTACAACACTCCTAGCGTTACAACACTGCTGACGCTACAACACTCCTAGCGTTACAACACTGCTGACGCTACAACACTCCTAGCGTTACAACACTGCTGACGCTACAACACTCCTAGCGTTACAACACTGCTGACGCTACAACACTCCTAGCGTTACAACACTGCTGACGCTACAACACTCCTAGCGTTACAACACTGCTGACGCTACAACACTCCTAGCGTTACAACACTGCTGACGCTACAACACTCCTAGCGTTACAACACTGCTGACGCTACAACACTCCTAGCGTTACAACACTGCTGACGCTACAACACTCCTAGCGTTACAACACTGCTGACGCTACAACACTCCTAGCGTTACAACACTGCTGACGCTACAACACTCCTAGCGTTACAACACTGCTGACGCTACAACACTCCTAGCGTTACAACACTGCTGACGCTACAACACTCCTAGCGTTACAACACTGCTGACGCTACAACACTCCTAGCGTTACAACACTGCTGACGCTACAACACTCCTAGCGTTACAACACTGCTGACGCTACAACACTCCTAGCGTTACAACACTGCTGACGCTACAACACTCCTAGCGTTACAACACTGCTGACGCTACAACACTCCTAGCGTTACAACACTGCTGACGCTACAACACTCCTAGCGTTACAACACTGCTGACGCTACAACACTCCTAGCGTTACAACACTGCTGACGCTACAACACTCCTAGCGTTACAACACTGCTGACGCTACAACACTCCTAGCGTTACAACACTGCTGACGCTACAACACTCCTAGCGTTACAACACTGCTGACGCTACAACACTCCTAGCGTTACAACACTGCTGACGCTACAACACTCCTAGCGTTACAACACTGCTGACGCTACAACACTCCTAGCGTTACAACACTGCTGACGCTACAACACTCCTAGCGTTACAACACTGCTGACGCTACAACACTCCTAGCGTTACAACACTGCTGGCGCTACAACACTCCTAGCGTTACAAAACTGCTGACGCTACAACACTCCTAGCGTTACAACACTGCTGACGCTACAACACTCCTAGCGTTACAACACTGCTGACGCTACAACACTCCCAGCGTTACAACACTGCTGACGCTAGAACAGTCCTGACGCTACAACACTTCTGACGCTACAACAGTCCTGACGCTACAACAGTCCTGGCGCTACAACAGTCCTGACGCTACAACACTTCTGACGCTACAACAGTCCTGATGCTACAACAGTCCTAACGCTACAACAGTCCTGATGCTACAACAGTCCTGACGCTACAACAGTCCTGACGCTACAACACTTCTGACGCTACAACAGTCCTGACGCTACAACACTTCTGACGCTACAACAGTCCTGATGCTACAACAGTCCTAACGCTACAACAGTCCTAACCCTACAACAGTATTGACACTACAACAGTCCTGACACTACAACAGTCCTGACGCTACAACAGTCATGACGCTACAACAGTCCTGACACTACAAGAGTCCTGACACTACAAAAGTACTGACACTACAAGATTCCTGATACTACAAGATTCCTGATACTACAACAGCCCTGACGCTGCAATAGTCCTGACACTACAAGAGTCCTGACTCTAAAATAGTCTTAACGCTACAATAGTTCTGACACTACAATAGTCCTGGCGTTACAACAGTCCTGACGCTACAATAGTCCAGACACTACCGTAGTCCTGACATTACAATAGTCCTGACGCTACAATAGTTCTGAAACTACAATAGTCCTGTCGTTACAACAATACAGACACTACAATAGTCCTGACGCTACAATAGTCCTGACACTAGAATAGTCCTGATACTAAAATAGTCCAGAAAATTCGTAATCCTAACATTACAATAGTCCTGACGCTACAATAGTCCAGAAAATTCGTAATCCTAACATTACAATAGTCCTGACGCTACAATAGTCTTGACACTACAATAATCCTGTTGCTACAACAATCCAGACACTACAATAGTCCTAACGCTACAATAGTCCTGACGCTACAATAGTCCTGACGCGACAATAGTCCTGAAGCTACAACTGTCCAGACGCTACAATAGTCCTGAAGCGACAACAGTCCTGACGCTACAATAGTCCTGACGCGACAATAGTCCTGAAGCTACAACAGAAATTAAAAGTTTAATTCCCCAAGGCAGAGTCCTGGCTGTTTCTCATCCTCAGACCTGACGTAGGTACAACACACAAGAACTGACGTAGGTACAACACACAAGAACTGACGTAGGTACAACACACAAGAACTGACGTAGGTACAACACACCAGAACCGAAGGAGGTACGACACACCAGAACCGACGTAGGTACGACACACCAGTGTCATGTGGATTCGATAACGTGGATGGGGTAAAAACACTCACGTAGGCTGGTTAGTACGTATAATTATAACGGAAAGTATGGGAAGCACCATCAGCCGCCCTGCCTCTCTCTGCTCTCTAACTCAGACTGACCCACCAGTGCCTAGGGATGAGCGGTGTTCAAAAACATGCTATGGTCAGAAGCAACGTGAAGTCAGTGATTCACACGGTTGGTAGTGAGTCATCTACTGGTAACTAGTACTACTGAGACCAGAACCGACGTACGTGCAACACACCAGAACCGACGTAGGTACAACACACCAGAACCGACGTAGGTACGACACACCAGAACCGACGTAGGTGCAACACACCATAACCGACGTAGGTACAACGCACCATAACCGACGTAGGTGCAACACACCAGAACCGACGTAGGTGCAACACATCAGAACCGACGGAGGTGCAACACACCAGAACCGACGTAGGTACAACGAACCAGAACCGACGTAGATACAACACACCATAACCGACGTAGGTGCAACACACCAGAACCGACGTAGGTACAACACACCAGAACCGACGTAGGTACAACACACCAGAACCGACGTAGGTGTAACACACCATAACCGACGTAGGTACAACACACCAGAACCGACGTAGGTACAAGACACCAGAACCGATGTAGGTGGAACACACCAGAACCGACGTAAGTACAACACACCAGAACCGAAGTAGATACAACACACCATAACCGACGTAGGTGCAACACACCATAACCGACATAGGTGCAACACACTAGAACCGACGTAGACATAACACACCATAACCGAGTAGGTGCAACACACCAGAACCGACGTAGGTGCAACACACCTGAACCGACGTAGGTGCAACACACCAGAACAGACGTAGGTGCAACACACCAGAACCGACGTAGGTACAACACACCAGAACCGACGTAGGTGCAACACATCAGAACCGACGTAGGTGCAACACACCAGAACCGACGTAGGTACAACGAACCAGAACCGACGTAGATGCAACACACCATAACCGACGTAGGTGCAACACACCAGAACCGACGTAGGTGCAACACACCAGAACCGACGTAGGTACAACACACCAGAACCGACGTAGATACATCACACCATAACCGACGTAGGTGCAACACACCAGAACCGACGTAGGTACAACACACCAGAACCGATGTAGATGGAACACACCAGAACCGACGTAGGTACAACACACCAGAACCGACGTAGATACAACACACCAGAACCGACGTAGGTGCAACACACCAGAACCGACGTAGGTACAACACACCTGAACCGTCTTAGGTGCAACACACCAGAACCAACGAAAGTACAACACACCAGGACCGACGTAGGTACAACACACCAGAACCGACGTAGGTGCAACACACCAGAACCGGCGTAGGTACAACACACCAGAATCGACGTAGGTGCAACACACCAGAACCGACGTAGGTACAACACACCAGAACCGACGTAGGTGCAACACACCAGAACCGACGTAGGTACAACACACCAGAACCGACGTAGGTGCAACACACCAGAACCGACGTAGGTGCAACACACCAGAGCCGACGTAGGTACAACACACAGGAAACGATGTAGGTGCAACACACCAGAACCGACGTAGGTACAACGAACCAGAACCGACGTAGATACAACACACCATAACCGACGTAGGTGCAACACACCAGAACCGACGTAGGTGCAACACACCAGAACCGACGTAGGTACAACACACCAGAACCGACGTAGATACAACACACCATAACCGACGTAGGTGCAACACACCAGAACCGACGTAGATACAACACACCATAACCGACGTAGGTGCAACACACCAGAACCGACGTAGGTACAAGACACCAGAACCGATGTAGGTGGAACACACCAGAACCGACGTAGGTACAACACACCAGAACCGACGTAGATACAACACACCATAACCGACGTAGGTGCAACACACCATAACCGACATAGGTGCAACACACCAGAACCGACGTAGACATAACACACCATAACCGAGTAGGTGCAACACACCAGAACCGACGTAGGTGCAACACACCTGAACCGACGTAGATGCAACACACCAGAACCGACGTAGGTGCAACACACCAGAACCGACGTAGGTACAACACACCAGAACCGACGTAGATGCAACACATCAGAACCGACGTAGGTGCAACACACCAGAACCGACGTAGGTACAACACACCAGAACCGACGTAGGTGCAACACACCAGAACCGACGTAGGTACAACACACCAGAATCGACTTAGGTGCAACACACCAGAACCGATGTAGGTGCAACACACCAGTCACGGTTTCATTTGGATGCTTCATTCTGGAAACGCTTCGCCACGCATTGGCGTCTTCAGTCCAATGTAGAGAAAGGTGGAAGATGAGGAGCTTGAGGTAACCAGTCCCTCAGCCTGGAGTCCATGTGTTCAGTCCCTCATCCTGGAGTCCATGTGTTCAGTCCCTCAGCCTGGAGTCAATGTGTTCAGTCCCTCAGCCTGGAGTCCATGTGTTCAGTCCCTCAGCCTGGAGTCCATGTGTTCAGTCCCTCAGCCTGGAGTCCATGTGTTCAGTTCCTCGCCCTGGAGTCCATGTGTTCAGTCCCTCAGCCTGGAGTCCATGTGTTCAGTCCCTCAGCCTGGAGTCCATGTGTTCAGTCCCTCAGCCTGGAGTCCATGTGTTCAGTCCCTCAGCCTGGAGTCCATGTGTTCAGTCCCTCAGCCTGGAGTCCATGTGTTCAGTCTCTCAGCCTGGAGTCCATGTGCTCAGTCCCTCAGCCTTGAGTCCATGTGCTCAGTCCCTCATCCTGGAGTCCATGTGTTCAGTCCCTCAGCCTGGAGTCCATGTGTTGAGTCCCTCAGCCTGGAGTCCATGTGTTCAGTCCCTCAGCCTGGAGTCCATGTGTTCAGTCTCTCAGCCTGGAGTCCGTGTTCAGTCCCGCAGCCTGGAGTCCATGTGTTGAGTCCCGCAGCCTGGAGTCCATGTGTTGAGTCCCTCAGCCTGGAGTCCATGTGCTCAGTCCTTCAGCCTGGAATCCATGTGTTGAGTCCCTCAGCCTGGAGTCCATGTGTTCAGTCTCTCAGCCTGCAGTCCATGTGTTCAGTCCCTCAGCCTGGAGTCCATGTGTTCAGTCCCTCAGCCTAAAGTCCATGTGTTCAGTCCCTCAGCCTGGAGTTCATGTATTGAGTCCCTCAGCCTGGAGTCCATGTGTTCAGTCCCTCAGCCTGGAGTCCATGTGTTTAGTCTCTCAGCCTGGAATCCGTGTTCAGTCCCGCAGCCTGGAGTCCATGTGTTGAGTCCCTCAGCCTGGAGTCCATGTGTTCAGTCCCTCAGCCTGGAGTCCATGTGTTTAGTCTCTCAGCCTGGAATCCGTGTTCAGTCCCGCAGCCTGGAGTCCATGTGTTGAGTCCCTCAGCCTGGAGTCCATGTGTTCAGTCCCTCAGCCTGGAGTCCATGTGTTTAGTATCTCAGCCTGGAGTCCGTGTTCAGTCCCGCAGCCTGGAGTCCACGTGTTCAGTCCTTTAACCTGGAGTCCATATGTTGAGTCCCTCAGCCTGGAGTCCATGTGTTCAATCCCTCAGCATGGAGTCCATGTGTTCAGTTCCTCAGCTTGGAGTCCATGTGTTCATTCCATCAGCCTGGAGTCCATGTGTTCGGTCCCTCATCCTGGAGTCCGTGTGTTCAGTCCCTCAGCCTGGAGTCCATGTGTTCAGTCTCAGCCTGGAGTCGATGTGTTCAGTCCCTCAGCCTGGAGCCCATGTGTTCAGTCCCTCAGCCTGGCGTCCATGTGTTGAGTCCCTCATCCTTGAGTCCACGTGTTCAGTCCCTCAGCCTGGAGTCCATGTGTTCAGTCCTGCAGCCTGGAGTCCATGTGTTGAGTCCCTCAGCGTGGAGTCCATGTGTTCAGTCCCTCAGCCTGGAGTCCATGTGTTCAGTCCCTCAGCCTGGAGTCCATGTGTTCAGTCCCTCATCCTTGAGTCCACGTGTTCAGTCCCTCAGCCTGGAGTCCATGTGTTCAGTCCTGCAGCCTGGAGTCCATGTGTTCAGTTCCTCAGCCTGGAGTCCATGTGTTCAGTCCCTCAACCTGGAGTCCATGTGTTCAGTCCCTCAGCCTGGATCGATGGGCTGAAAAAAGTCCATCAACTAAGGTTGACGGACTGATTACAATATCTTCACTTCACTACTACACTTGTTCTCACTGTATTCGACAGAAGAAGCTACTGTGCAGACGATACTTTCCACCGGTAAAGATACCCAACTGTTGCATATATGTCTGAATTTTCAAGAAGAAACTCACTCACTACCTCCGCCAAGTACCAGATAACAACCAGGCTGTGGTGGCTGTGTGGGCCAGAGAGCTGTTGACAGCAACAGCCTGTTTGAAAAGGTACTCAAGAGGGCAGCGTGACTAAAGACCGAGGTTGTAGGGTAGAACAACCCAAGAAATCGATCACGTGTTTACAACCTGTACATCCCTAGTACAACCTGTACATCTCTAGCACAACCTGTACATCCCTAGCACAACCTGTACATCACTAGCACAACCTGTACATCACTAGCACAACCTGTACATCACTAGCACAACCTGTACATCACTAGCACAACCTGTACATCACTAGCACAACCTGTACATCACTAGCACAACCTGTACATCACTAGCACAACCTGTACATCCCTAGCACAACCTGTACATCACTAGCAAAACCTGTACATCACTAGCACAACCTGTACATCACTAGCACAACCTGTACATCACTAGCACAACCCGTACATCACTAGCACAACCCGTACATCACTAGCACAACCTGTACATCACTAGCACAACCTGTACATCACTAGCACAACCTGTACATCTCTAGCACAACCTGTACATCACTAGCACAACCTGTACATCTCTAGCACAACCTGTACATCACTAGCGAAACCTGTACATCCCTAGCACAACCTGTACATCACTAGCACAACCTGTACATCACTAGCACAACCTGTACATCACTAGCACAACCTGTACATCACTAGCACAACCTGTACATCACTAGCACAACCCGTACATCACTAGCACAACCCGTACATCACTAGCACAACCTGTACATCACTAGCACAACCCGTACATCACTAGCACAACCTGTACATCACTAGCACAACCTGTACATCACGAGCACAACCTGTATATCACTAGCACAACCTGTATATCACTAGCACAACCTGTACATCACTAGCACAACCTGTACATCACTAGCACAACCTGTACATCACTAGCACAACCTGTTCATCCCTAGCACAACCTGTACATCACTAGCACAACCTGTACATCACTAGCACAACCTGTACATCACTAGCACAACCTGTACATCACTAGCACAACCTGTACATCACTAGCAAAACCTGTACATCACTAGCACAACCTGTATATCACTAGCACAACCTGTACATCACTAGCACAACCTGTACATCACTAGCACAACCTGTACATCACTAGCACAACCTGTACATCACTAGCACAACCTGTACATCACTAGCAAAACCTGTACATCACTAGCACAACCTGTACATCCCTAGCACAACCTGTACATCACTAGCACAACCTGTAGATCACTAGCAAAACCTGTACATCACTAGCACAACCTGTACATCACTAGCACAACCTGTACATCACTAGCAAAAGCTGTACATCACTAGCACAACCTGTACATCACTAGCACAACCTGTACATCACTAGCAAAACCTGTACATCACTAGCACAACCTGTACATCCCTAGCACAACCTATACATCACTAGCACAACCTGTACATCACTAGCACAACCTGTACATCACTAGCACAACCTGTATATCACTAGCACAACCTGTACATCCCTAGCACAACCTGTACACCACTAGCACAACCTGTACATCACTAGCACAACCTGTACATCACTAGCACAACCTGTACATCACTAGCAAAACCTGTACATCACTAGCACAACCTGTATATCACTAGCAAAACCAGTACATCACTAGCACAACCTGTACATCCCTAGCACAACCTGTACATCACTAGCACAACCTGTACATCACTAGCACAACCCGTACATCAATAGCACAACCTGTACGTCAATAGCACAACCTGTACATCACTAGCACAACCCGTACATCAATAGCACAGCCTGTACATCACTAGCACAACCTGTACATCCCTAGCACAACCTATACATCACTAGCACAACCTGTACATCACTAGCACAACCTGTACATCACTAGCACAACATGTATATCACTAGCACAACCTGTACATCCCTAGCACAACCTGTACACCACTAGCACAACCTGTACATCACTAGCACAACCTGTACATCACTAGCACAACCTGTACATCACTAGCAAAACCTGTACATCACTAGCACAACCTGTATATCACTAGCAAAACCCGTACATCACTAGCACAACCTGTACATCCCTAGCACAACCTGTACATCACTAGCACAACCTGTACATCACTAGCACAACCTGTACATCACTAGCACAACCCGTACATCAATAGCACAACCTGTACATCACTAGCACAACCCGTACATCAATAGCACAACCTGTACATCACTAGCATAACCTGTACATCACTAGCACAACCTGTACATCACTAGCACAACCTGTACATCACTAGCACAACCTGTACATCACAATACAGCTATGAAAAGTTACGGTATTATCGTGAAAAGTTGCAGTATTATTGTGAAAGGTTACAATATTAGTGTGAAAGGTTACAATATTAGTGTGAAAGGTTATAAAATTAGTGTGAAAGGTTACAATGTAAGTGTGAAAGGTTACAATATTAGTGTGAAAGGTTACAATATTAGTGTGAAAGTTACAATGTATGTGTGAAAGGTTACACTACTAGTGTGAAAGGTTACAATATTAGTGTGAAAGGTTACAATAATATTGTGAAAGGTTGCAATATTAGTGTAAAAGGTTACAATATAAGTGTGAAAGGTTACAATATTAGTGTGAAAGTTACAATGTATGTGTGAAAGGTTACAATATTAGTGTGAAAGGTTACAATATTAGAGTGAAAGGTTGCAATATTAGTGTGAAAGTTACAATGTATGTGTGAAAGGTTACAATATTAGTGTGAAAGGTTACAATATTAGTGTGAAAGGTTACAATATTAGTGTGAAAGGTTACAATATTAGTGTGAAAGGTTACAATATTAGAGTGAAAGGTTGCAATATTATTGTGAAAGGTTACAATATTAGTGTGAAAGGTTACAATATTAGTGTGAAAGTTACAATGTAAGTGTGAAAGGTTACAATATTAGTGTGAAAGGTTACAATATTAGTGTGAAAGTTACAATGTATATGTGAAAGGTTACAATATTAGTGTGAAAGGTTACAATATTAGTGTGAAAGGTTACAATATTAGTGTGAAAGGTTACAATATTAGTGTGAAAGGTTACAATATTAGTGTGAAAGGTTACAATATTAGAGTGAAAGTTTACAATATTAGTGTGAAAGGTTAAAATATTAGTGTGAAAGGTTACAATATAAGTGTGAAAGGTTAAAATATTATTGTGAAAGGTTACAATATAAGTGTGAAAGGTTACAAAATTAGTGTGAAAGATTACAATATAAGTGTGAAAAGTTACAATATAAGTGTGAAAGGTTACAATATTAGTGTGAAAGGTTACAATATAAGTGTGAAAGGTTACAAAATTAGTGTGAAAGGTTGCAATATAAGTGTGAAAAGTTACAATATAAGTGTGAAAGGTTACAATATTAGTGTGAAAAATTGCAATATAAGTGTGAAAAGTTACAATATTAGTGTGAAAGGTTACAATATTAGTGTGAAAGGTTACAATATTAGTGTGAAAGTTACAATGTAAGTGTGAAAGGTTACAATATTAGTGTGAAAGGTTACAATATTAGTGTGAAAGGTTACAATATTAGTGTGAAAGGTTACAATATTAGTGTGAAAGTTACAATGTAAGTGTGAAAGGTTACAATATTAGTGTGAAAGGTTACAATATTAGAGTGAAAGGTTACAATATTAGTGTGAAAGGTTACAATATTAGTGTGAAAGGTTACAATATTAGTGTGAAAGTTACAATGTAAGTGTGAAAGGTTACAATATTAGTGTGAAAGGTTACAATATTAGAGTGAAAGGTTGCAATATTAATGTGAAAGGTTACAATATAAGTGTGAAAAGTTACAATATAAGTGTGAAAGGTTACAATATTAGTGTGAAAGGTTACAATATAAGTGTGAAAAGTTACAATATAAGTGTGAAAGGTTACAATATTAGTGTGAAAGGTTACAATATAAGTGTGAAAAGTTACAATATAAGTGTGAAAGGTTACAATATTAGTGTGAAAGGTTGCAATATTATCGTGAGTAGTTACACTGTTATTTGTGTAATAATCTGCAAGGGTCACGACTACAGTTACAATAACAAAAATATAAAGCAGTTAATGTTACCAAAAGTTCAACCGATAGTGTTCAAACCCAGTATTATTAATAAGTGTGTTGTCATACAAGATTAGAAAGAGAAAATTCAAGAACGAAAATTTTTTGAAAATATATGAATGAAGAGCAAATGAAGTCACAGTAAATTTAGTGTTATCAATATACAGTGGAACCTCGGTGTTCGAACGTACCGGACCTCGAACAAACCAAAGTCCGAACAAATTTATTCAGAAAATAATGACCTGGTTCTGAACGTTTTTCTGGCTTGTTTTCGTTTCAGTTATAAAAAAAATCACAAGAAAGCCCTGTTTCAAAAGTGTTTTGAGGTGACCTCTAACACTGACCTAACTCTCGTAGACTTCTGGAAGAGTCAGTTCAACATCCTCCAGTGTGTGAGGCTGATAAATAAAGCCTTAGTAAAACTGTTTCGGACATTGGACTTTTCGCAGTTCAAACGCCATCTAGGAGCCAATAAGGTTCCACTGTATAAGTAATTTATAATACTTTATTAAAAGTAGTAGTAAATATATAGGTGCAATAAACTCCAGATAAGTCGTAGTGAATGACTGTCAGTGAATAAACAAAAGAACGGAGGGAGACTGGAATCACAATCCTGACCTGCATCAGGCCCAGTGCTGTGCCACTGAGTCACGAAGCTTACAGTAGCAAGATTTTATAAAGAGCACTTCTGTGACTTGTCTTCATGTGTGCCGTTAATATAGATAAGTCACAAAAGCGCTCTTCGCAAAATCATCCTATTCTGAACTTGGTGACTCCATGGTACAGCTCTGGGCCTCCTACACTCCAGGTTCCACTCCCTCTCCATTCTTCCACTTATGCATACGAGGACTAAGATAACTGTTTAATCATTTAGCCTTTCATGGAGAGCAATAATATATCACGGGGAAGAGATACTCTAGCTCAGGGTGAACGGAGCCTCAGCAGAGGATGTGTGTACCCCACTGGGCTGAATGGAGCCTCAGCAGGGGGTGCGTGCACCTCTTGGGGTTTAACAGAGCTCCAGCAGGGTGTGTGTGCACTCCTTGGGATTCATGAAACCTCAGCAGGGGTGCACTCACCCCTTGGGGTCCATTCGAGCCTCAGTAATGTGTGTGTGCACCTCTTGGGGTTCAATGGAGCCTCAGCAGGGGGTGCTTTCACCCCGTAGGATGTTTAGAGCCTCAGCAGGGTGTGTGAGTGCACCCTTTGGAGTTAAATGGAACCTCAGAAAGGGGTGCGTGCGCTCCTTAGGGTCTAATGGAGCTTCAGTAAGGTGTGAGAGTGAACCCTTTGGGGTCCAGTGAAGGTTCATCAGGGGGTGAGTACACCCCAATAATTTATTAATTCAACTAAAAAAATAAATGTCAAATCATGAGATATATTATGAATGAAGAAGAGTAAATAAATAGCCAAACTTCTGGTCGAATCAAGTAATCTTCTGGTCAGATCAGGTAAGTTTCTGGCCAAACCAAGAAAGCTTCTGGTCAAACCAAGAAAGCTTCTGGTCAAACCAAGAAAGCTTCTGGTCAAACCAAGGAAGCTTCTGGTCAAACCAAGAAAGCTTCTGGTCAAACCAAGAAAGCTTCTGGTCAAACCAAGGAAGCTTCTGGTCAAACCAAGGAAGCTTCTGGTCAAACCAAGAAAGCTTCTGGTCAAACCAAGGAAGCTTCTGGTCAAACCAAGGAAGCTTCTGGTCAAACCAAGAAAGCTTCTGGTCAAAGCTTCTGGTCAAACCAAGAAAGCTTCTGGTCAAACCAAGAAAGCTTCTGGTCAAACCAAGGAAGCTTCTGGTCAAACCAAGGAAGCTTCTGGTCAAACCAAGGAAGCTTCTGGTCAAACCAAGAAAGCTTCTGGTCAAACCAAGAAAGCTTCTGGTCAAACCAAGGAAGCTTCTGGTCAAACCAAGGAAGCTTCTGGTCAAACCAAGAAAGCTTCTGGTCAAACCAAGGAAGCTTCTGGTCAAACCAAGAAAGCTTCTGGTCAAACCAAGAAAGCTTCTGGTCAAACCAAGGAAGCTTCTGGTCTAACCAAGGAAGCTTCTGGTCAAACCAAGAAAGCTTCTGGTCAAACCAAGGAAGCTTCTGGTCAAACCAAGAAAGCTTCTGGTCAAACCAAGGAAGCTTCTGGTCAAACCAAAAAAGCTTCTGGTCAAACCAAGGAAGCTTCTGGTCAAACCAAGAAAGCTTCTGGTCAAACAAAGGAAGCTTCTGGTCAAACCAAGGAAGCTTCTGGTCAAACCAAGGAAGCTTCTGGTCAAACCAAGAAAGCTTCTGGTCAAACCAAGAAAGCTTCTTGTCAAACCAAGGAAGCTTCTGGTCAAGCCAAGGAAGCTTCTGGTCAAACCAGGGAAGCTTCTGGTCAAACCAATGAAGCTTCTGGTCAAACCAAGGAAGCTTCTGGTCAAACCAAGGAAGCTTCTGGTCAAACCAAGGAAGCTTCTTGTCAAACCAAGGAAGATTCTGTTCAAACCAAGTCATCTCCATAACGTCTAACAGTTCTGGGGGATATCGACCCCCTTCAGCTGGAATCTGAGAACTCTCTCTTTCACCCTCTCTTTTCAATAAGGTCACAAAATGGAAGAACGGGCCAAAGGGTAACTCTGGCTTTCCATTAGCAGGATAGGGAGGATCACTATTCTTGCAGGAGAAATATCAGAGCTGGAACAAATACAGAGGTAGTTTACGGCTCACAGTGAGCCAGTAAAGCACCTAACTTACTGGGAACGCCTTCAAGTTTAGAACATGTACTCATTGGAGCGGAGGAGAGAGAGAGAATTACATGATAATATATACCTGGAAAGTACTCGAGGTCCTGGTCCCAAATCTGCACACTGCCATAACAATATACTGGAGTGAGAGATATGGGAGGAAGTGTAAAATAAACCCAGTGAGGAGCAGGGGTGCGGTGGGAACAATAAGGGAACACTGTATCAACATCTGGGGTCCCAGACTATTCAACATCTTACCAAAAGATATCAGAAACACGGCTGGAACAAGTGTAGAAGCTTTACCTGGAGTTTACCTGGGGAGAGTTCCGGGGGTCAACGCCCCCGCGGCCCGGTCTGTGACCAGGCCTCCTGGTGGATCAGAGCCTGATCAACCAGGCTGTTGCTGCTGGCTGCACGCAAACCAACGTACGAGCCACAGCCCGGCTGATCAGGAACTGACTTTAGGTGCTCGTCCAGTGCCAGCTTGAAGACTGCCAGGGGTCTGTTGGTAATCCCCCCTTATGTGTGCTGGGAGGCAGTTGAACAGTCTCGGGCCCCTGACACTTATTGTATGGTCTCTTAACGTGCTAGTGACACCCCTGCTTTTCACTGGGGGGATGGTGCATCGTCTGCCAAGTCTTTTGCTTTCGTAGTGAGTGATTTTCGTGTGCAAGTTCGGTACTAGTCCCTCTAGGATTTTCCAGGTGTATATAATCATGTATCTCTCCCTCCTGCGTTCCAGGGAATACAGGTTTAGGAACCTCAAGCGCTCCCTTCAAGAGGAAACTGGACAAGTATCTTCACCAGGTGCCAGATCAACCAGACTGTGATGGATATGTGGGGCAGCGGACCTCCAACAGCAACAGGCTGGTTGACCAGGCAAGCACCAGACAAACCTGGCCCATTGCCGGGCTCAGAGAGTAGAGACACTCTCGAAACTTTTCAGAGGTATATCAAAGGTTGCGACACTGAAGCCTATATAAGCAGTTTTAAATTAGAATGAGATTACATGTAGAAAGGACGTGGTCGTCAACACCTTCCAATGAAGCAGCGAGCCCTAGTACGTTCCTTCAAATTTCTTACAGGCCCCGCGATAATACTGATACTTGAGTTTGCCCTAAGAATACCTTTATCTAGAGACTTCTTAAAAATACATATACTTAAGTTCCTACTGTGTTCAGTTAACTAGTACGCATCATTTAATGTGGAATGCATCAGGACAAGAGAAATTATTGGAGAGAACTGGAGTAAAGATAAGGTGTCGACATTATCGTGGTTGTCTTTGCAAATTGAAGTACTGCTGACATTTTCTCTACCGTGGATATTATCCACGAATAAAGTTCACAAGTTGAACTCATGAACAAGTGATGGTAGTCGAGTGCCATTGAAACAATTCGTAGTACCTGGTGTGTTGAATTCAATAAACAAGAGCATTAGTGTTCAACGAACATCACCGTGTGACCAGGCGTATCGACGACATTCAAAGGAAGAGTATAGACATCTTCCAATCAAGCCATCTTTCCCGGCGTCATCTCCGTGGAGTCCGATACATACACCTCGGTAAGTTCTTATCATTCCCTTACTGAGCGTTCGGCTGCAGCAGAAAGATATATGGGGAGAGTAGACAGAATTCACCGATTAGACGCTGTTATTCGCGGGCAATTGCCCAACACCAGGTAAAACTTGCATCACGACGTTCCAGGTGACAAACATCAAACAGTGGTATATCTAAGTCTTTAGGCTTTGTGCACAACCCTGGCTGTATCGCCCCGATAGCCAATATCGAAGGAGATCCTCAGACCAGTGGCTGCTGGGGTTCTGAGCTGTCAACGAACAAGATAAGTGGTTAATAATAATCTTCTGTAGTCTTTAAGGCATTTATCCTTGAAAAATCCCACAAGTAAGCTTCTGGTAAATCCAAGAAAGTGAAAAAAGTCCCACAGAAACCGAGTATATGTAAGCTTCTGGTAAGTCCAAATAAGTGTTTGTTCGCTCAGTAAGCTTCACTTCGCTGCTTCACAACCCTGGCTGTATCGCCCCGATAGCCAATATCGAAGGAGATCCTCAGACCAGTGGCTGCTGGGGTTCTGAGCTGTCAACGAACAAGATAAGTGCTTAATAATAATTTTCAGTAGTCTTTAAGGCATTTATCCTTGAAAAATCCCACAAGTAAGCTTCTGGTAAATCCAAGAAAGTGAAAAAAGTCCCACAGAAACCGAGTATATGTAAGCTTCTGGTAAGTCCAAATAAGTGTTTGTTCGCTCAGTAAGCTTCACTTCGCTGCTTCAAATTGTTCTTGAACAAAATTCAAAACTTATTTCTTTTTCTGGCTAGACCAAGTATTTCACATGTTGAAACTTCAGCCAAATGAAGAATTTATTTTTTGTGTACCTTTCAATATATAAATTTGCTTCTACAGATCTACAATAAAATGAAAATTCATTATATTTTCTTGTTATCAAAAAAAATATGAGATGGGGTGCGAGGGGTTGGGATGAATATGGTTTGAGTTACATAAGCTAAGAAAGGTTAAGGCAACCATGATGTAACTCACGGAGGAAGGGGAAACTACAGTAAAAATTGGTCGATGAGCATACTTTCAATTCAAGGTTGAGAGTCCTCAGGAGTAAACTACTCCAAACTTCACACCTAGATGCCTTGGAACTGCCTCTCTCCTACTATCTCTCACAACCACAACACTGATCTCTTCTATATAAGAGATCTTGCTCTCCCACAACCACAACACTGGTCTCTTCCACACGAGAGATCTTGCTCTCTCACAACCACAACACTGGTCTCTTCCACACGAGAGATCTTATCCTCCCACAACCACAACACTGATCTCTTCCACACGAGAGATCTTGTTCTCCCACAACCACAACACTGATCTCTTCCACAGGAGAGATCTTGCTCTCCCACAACCACAACACTGATCTCTTCCACACGAGAGATCTTGTTCTCCCACAACCACAACACTGATCTCTTCCACAGGAGAGATCTTGCTCTCCCACAACCACAACACTGATCTCTTCCACACGAGAGATCTTGTTCTCCCACAACCACAACACTGATCTCTTCCACAGGAGAGATCTTGCTCTCCCACAACCACAACACTGATCTCTTCCACAGGAGAGATCTTGCTCTCCCACAACCACAACACTGATCTCTTCCACAGGAGAGATCTTGCTCTCCCACAACCACAACATTGGTCCCTTCCACAGGAGAAAGAGATCTTGCTTTCCCACAACTACAGCACTAGTCTCTTCCACAGGAGAGAGATCTTGCTCTCTCACGAGCACAACACTTGTCTCTTCCACTGGAGAGATCCTGCTCTCGCACCACCACCACAACACAGGAAAGATCTTGCTCTCTTACAACCACACTCTGGCCTCGTCTCCACTGTAAAGACCTTCACCTCTGTCTTAAGTGAAATAACAATATTACCTCACACTCCAGGAGCAATACGAACATCCTGCAAACAAGTTCAAAAAGTCAGCGGTCTTCAAGTCAGCAAATCTTAAAAAAAAAAAAATAGTGGCTCGTACGTTGGATTGCGTGCAGCCAGCAGTAACAGCCTGGTTGATCAGGCTCTGATCCACCAGGAGGCCTGGTCACAGACCGGGCCGCGGGGGCGTTGACCCCCGGAACTCTCTCAAGGTAAACTCCAGGGTCGGGTCCTCGCGGCTTGGTTGGTAGCGTTCTAAGATCACACGCTAAGGAACCAGGAGCAATCTCCGGCAAGGGTGAAGCACCTACCGCCTCTGTTCATCTAGCAATAAGTAGGTACCTGAGTGTTTGCTGACTACTGTGTGTCGGATCCTGGGAAAAGAAGACTAAGGGACCTAAGTGGAATTAAGACGCAGTCCACGATGACGCACTGACTTTATTGCATTATCCTGGGCGGCTAACCCTTCCCCGGGTTGAAAATCCGAACATCTTATGTTATGGATGTTGGCCTGCCATACACAAAACCCTTTAGTGAATTTAGTGATAAAATACAACACAGGAGTGTTACTATTAAGCTGCTGCGACTATCATCATCTGGAAGGTGTTACCAAAGAGTTACTAGTCACTCACCAGCTAAATCATTCAGTCGTTACCAAGACTGAGTTATCAGGATTTGATTTAAAATGTTCTGTAAGCGTATTGCAGAGAGAACCATAAAGCAGTGATGCAGAAATAACAGTAGAGACAAAAACTAGCGAGCGGATTAGGAAATAGAAATTTTACAAACACGATACATTGAGGGAATACGGGTGGTGGTTGGCCTCACACCGTAACAAAACAGTTGGAGGAGGTAGTCCTGTGATGTCACTAACATCTGGTTAAGACAACCAAACAGTTCGGTTGTATCCGATATCTTAGAAGTAATGTGTATAAATGTTTTAAAATAATAAAATCACAGCGAAATAAATATTAATACATAAATTCATATTCTTCAAGGCAAAGAAGTGTAGGAACCTTTGTAATTAGGGGAAATAAGGAAGTCACAGTTAAATAAGTGAAATAATTTATAAGTACAAATATAAACCAAATTTTGCGATTTAATAGATATGTGAAGTGTTAAAAATGCACGGATAAAAATAAATCGGGTATGCAACACTGATTTCCGCAAGATGCAACAAACCGGTCCGGTTGCCCTGCTGTCTGGTGCTGCTCAAAGTACGTGTTTATAAATAAAGAAAGGTACAGTACCGTGACTGGACGTTACACAAATGACCCACACACAGAAGAAAAGAGCTTATGACGACGTTTCGGTCCGACTGGGACCATTTACAAAGTCACACTAACGAAAAGGAGGGAAGGAGGGAGTATATATACTACCACTACCACCTCCTGCCTATATATACTCCCTCCTTCTCTCCTTTTCGTTAGTGTGACTTTGTAAATGGTCGAAGTCGGACCGAAACGTCGTCGTAAGTTCCTCTCTTCTGTGCGGGTTTTTTTATACATTTACCGTAATAGATTATGAATGTAACAAATACATAAAAGCGCTGCTCCGCAGAAAACTACACATAGACCGATGGTAAGTACACCACTTACACTAGTGGCACTGTTGACTGGCGTCTCTCAGCTGCCCCTCCGTCCATCACTGTTTCCAGAACCAACCTCACAGGAAGTAATGCGGCCTCACCCCTGCATCACAGCCAGCCTTCACAGCCTGCAGCAAACCAGACCTTCACAACCAGCAAACAAATATGAGCCAATATCTACCGAAATTTGTTGTCTATGTAACAAATCAGCATCATTTCCCACATACATTCACTGTTCGATAGGTTAATGTTAAAGCGCACCCAAAATGCACATCCAAGACAGGAGAAAAGGGAATAATGAACTATAATGAAGAAAATATTTACTGTTTTGTGAAAAGAATAACAATTTAACTTATTTAGGAATAGCAAATATATTACGAGTTTTATCAAGCCGAACATGGTAGTCATTTTTTGTCCTGCCTTGCAGAGCTGGAAGAAAAAACGATAGGCACCTCTGGAACCTTGAGTGAGCTACCATCACAACCACATAGTACAGACAGACAGGAAATTAATGATAGAAAGACACTGGAGGAAGAGGAGAATGAAACCAGTAGCGCCTCTAGGAAAAGCAATACAAACACCACACCAGTGCAGAACATCGTCGTACAAGTGAACACAAATTGCATACTCTGCAATATAGACAGAGGAGGGAACTGATGGTATGGATCAACATCGAGACAGTGATACTGCTTAGAGCTCGTGGGAAAACTGTAATCTTATTGCATTTTTGGCTTTCATTCCCGAGACATGATCAACAGAATCAAAGGTATAATAGACAGAATGGAAGCTATCAAATCAATCAGAGGAAATCAATTATTCAAGTCCAGATGCACATACAAACAGTTGTTGAATTATCACTAAAGGTTCAAATTAAATTGCTGATAATAGTACAAAATGAAATGTAAATCACAGCTAACAGAAAATACGAATCTGTCGGTTCTATGCGTGGAGCGTATGCAGATAGGAACAACCTGGTGAAGTGAATGGAACTTGCTTGTAACACCATCCAAAGAACTGTCATAATCTTCCAACTAAAGAAATGTATCGTTGCAGATACTGTCACTTTAAAATGTGCAATAATACAATAAATGCTATGACACAGTGTTGTTCTTCCCACTTGAGAGGAACGAGGCGAGTGACGCAACCTGAACGTCAAATTTATTATGTCAATTACAAGTACAAAGACCACAGAGTTTTTTTTAGTGACAAGACGCAAAAACGAAATACAAGAAATGATAGGAATGTATCACCATTTTGGAGCCATTGAAAAAGACTGACATTTACGTATCTTTATTAGCGAAACGTTTTGCCTGTATAGTTGGCTTCTTCATTCGAGTACAGACGATTATATCACTGGAAACAACAGAAGTAGTTTCGAAAGGTTTGCAGTCGAACCTTATATGCTGAATCAGAAGTGAGGTGCAGCAGCTAGAGATGCCGTTACATGTGAGAGTGACCCACCAGTGGAAGCAAGTCATATTAATAAATTTGTTTAGCAAAGCAATTGCAGAAGACTTCCCTAGTGTCAAGACACCATGGTGTTGCTGTGTCACACAAGTATACCAGCAATTATATGATACTTCAGTCATGATGGACTGGAAACCCAGCCAGTGACTGACATACCAGAGGCACAGATATAAATGCCAAGAAATTAGCATAATAGCAATAAATGTAATTGATTTTTGAAAGCACACAAGGCCTTAAACCACGCAACAACCACCAAATGTAAAGTTTGCAACCCTCACAGAAATAAACATTAAAAAAATACTCTGATAACGAAATATGGATACCGGGGGACGTTCTATTTGAATATGACCGAAAAAAAAAACAGATAACGAGGGAGGGTTTGTCTGTATGTTAAAGAGTCACTCATTTGCACTCACATACTAAATGCCACAAACGATATATTCAGAGTTTTGGGCAACGAAAATTTAAAACAAAATAGTTACGGTTATTGCATTTAAATAAACAGATGCAACAAATTATCAGTTTAAAGATCAGCGTTTGAAAAAATTTCCGAACCTGGTTCCAAACATCCCATGGCTTGGTGAGTACAATTTACAATACCTAGTGTGAAAGAATAAAGCAAATATTATATTAGCAGTGAAACTCCCTGGAGGTTGTTCAGATGAACAGTTACATACAAATGAACTATTAAGACACACCTTATTAAATCAGCAGTGAGTGGAACAAGCCAGATTAGAAAATACCCTTGACTTTATATTGAGAAATAAGGAGGATCAAGTATGGAATATAAAGGTGTCAAGCACAACAAACTCGGATCCCACCTATTGGAAGGTGATACCTTAGTGCAGGACAGCAGCACCACGACACAAACACGGATGAGAATATATTAAACAAATTAATTTTCAACAATAAATTTATTAGCTGTGATGAAACAAACCAAGAACTTACTAAAATCTGCTGGGAAGACAACACGAGTAATATGGATGTGAGGGAGATGACCTCAATAAAACTAGAAGTGTACTCCAGTCACATATCATTAAGAAAAAACAATTAAAAAGAGAAAGATTCTACCTCTTCAAGCGAAAATAAAAAGACATGGCCGGGGGGGGGGGTGTTGACCCCTGAAAGCGCCTCTAGGTACATATGAAGTAAACTTCTAGGTAAAAGTGCTTTAAATATTCTATGGAGATGGTTAGGGGATACAGGACTCACCGCACATTTAAATCACTGATAAAGTTCCATTCCGGAAAAGGGGGCAATGAAGCAAGCGCAAAAAAAAAACAAACTACAGATGGATAACACTAACGTCTCACATGATCAAGAAGCAACATTTACAAACAAATGTATTTATAACATCTTCATAACGCACGGAAAATGTTTTAGAGAAGATGTAGAGTAAAGCAGATGTAGTGTACACAGACTTTATAAAAACCTTCAAGTGTGATCATAGTGTAATTAGCACATAAAATTCGTGCAAAATGCAAAGCGGACAAAGACGGTAGATTGATATTTAATTGTGTAATAAACTGAACCCAAAATGTAAGTGTCAACAGAGTAAATTCAGAGTCGCCACGGTGAAAATCTTTGTTGCTCAAGGCACAGTACTCACCCTGAATCTCTTCCTCATTCTCATTTCCGTCAGAGATAGACGACAATAGAATCATTATGAGAGTGACATCTATTGAAGACACAGCAGTAAAGGAAGTCTGAGGTACAATGAAAACAAATTTGATTTTCTCCGGTATGGAAATACTGATGTAATTAAAACTGTAATATGAAATAAAACTCATACCACTAAACAGAGTGGAAAAGGAAAGTGTGGGACTCGGGAGTGACAGTATCAGCTGACCCTGCAGCAACGATCACAACAACGATCATCTGACAGTATCAGCTGACCCTGCAGCAACGATCACAACAACGATCATCTGACAGTATCAGCTGATCCTGCAGCAACGATCACAATAACGATTATCTGACAGTATCAGCTGATCCTGCAGCAACGATCACAACAACGATCATCTGACAGTATCAGCTGACCCTGCAGCAACGATCACAACAACGATCATCTGACAGTATCAGCTGATCCTGCAGCAACGATCACAATAACGATTATCTGACAGTATCAGCTGATCCTGCAGCAACGATCACAACAACGATCATCTGACAGTATCAGCTGACCCTGCAGCAACGATCACAACAACGATCATCTGACAGTATCAGCTGATCCTGCAGCAACGATCACAACAACGATCATCTGACAGTATCAGCTGATCCTGCAGCAACGATCACAATAACGATTATCTGACAGTATCAGCTGATCCTGCAGCAACGATCACAACAACGATCATCTGACAGTATCAGCTGACCCTGCAGCAACGATCACAACAACGATCATCTGACAGTATCAGCTGATCCTGCAGCAACGATCACAATAACGATTATCTGACAGTATCAGCTGATCCTGCAGCAACGATCACAACAACGATCATCTGACAGTATCAGCTGACCCTGCAGCAACGATCACAACAACGATCATCTGACAGTATCAGCTGATCCTGCAGCAACGATCACAATAACGATTATCTGACAGTATCAGCTGATCCTGCAGCAACGATCACAACAACGATCATCTGACAGTATCAGCTGATTCTGCAGCAACGATCACAACAACGATCATCTGACAGTATCAGCTGACCCTGCAGCAACGATCACAACAACGATCATCTGACAGTATCAGATAATCCTGCAGCAACGATCACAACAACGATCATCTGACAGTATCAGATGATCCTGCAGCAACGATCACAACAACGATCATCTGACAGTATCAGCTGATCCTGCAGCAACGATCACAACAACGATCATCTGACAGTATCAGATGATCCTGCAGCAACGACCACAACAACGATTATGTGACAGTATCAGATGATCCTGCAGCAACGATCATAACAACGATCATCTGACAGTATCAGATGATCCTGCAGCAACGATCACAACAACGATTATCTGACAGTATCAGCTGACCCTGCAGCAACGATCACAACAACGATCATCTGACAGTATCAGCTGACCCTGCAGCAACGATCACAACAACGATCATCTGACAGTATCAGCTGATCCTGCAGCAACGATCACAACAACGATCATCTGACAGTATCAGCTGATCCTGCAGCAACGATCACAACAACGATCATCTGACAGTATCAGATGATCCTGCAGCAACGATCACAACAACGATCATCTGACAGTATCAGATGATCCTGCAGCAACGATCACAACAACGATCATCTGACAGTATCAGCTGATCCTGCAGCAACGATCACAACAACGATCATCTGACAGTATCAGATGATCCTGCAGCAACGATCACAACAACGATTATCTGACAGTATCAGATGATCCTGCAGCAACGATCACAACAACGATCATCTGACAGTATCAGATGATCCTGCAGCAACGATCACAACAACGATCATCTGACAGTATCAGCTGATCCTGCAGCAACGATCACAACAACGATCATCTGACAGTATCAGCTGATCCTGCAGCAACGATCACAACAACGATCATCTGACAGTATCAGCTGATCCTGCAGCAACGATCACAACAACGATCATCTGACAGTATCAGCTGATCCTGCAGCAACGATCACAACAACGATCATCCGACAGTATCAGATGATCCTGCAGCAACGATCACAACAACGATCATCTGACAGTATCAGCTGATCCTGCAGCAACGATCAAAACAACGATCATCTGACAGTATCAGATGATCCTGCAGCAACGATCACAACAACGATCATCTGACAGTATCAGCTGATCCTGCAGCAACGATCACAACAACGATCATCTGACAGTATCAGATGATCCTGCAGCAACGATCACAACAACGATCATCTGACAGTATCAGATGATCCTGCAGCAACGATCACAACAACGATTATCTGACAGTATCAGATGATCCTGCAGCAACGATCACAACAACGATCATCTGACAGTATCAGATGATCCTGCAGCAACGATCACAACAACGATCATCTGACAGTATCAGCTGACCCTGCAGCAACGATCACAACAACGATCATCTGAAAGTATCAGATGATCCTGCAGCAACGATCACAACAACGATCATCTGACAGTATCAGCTGATCCTGCAGCAACGATCATAACAACGATCATCTGACAGTATCAGATGATCCTGCAGCAACGATCACAACAACGATCATCTGACAGTATCAGCTGATCCTGCAGCAACGATCACAACAACGATCATCTGACAGTATCAGATGATCCTGCAGCAACGATCACAACAACGATCATCTGAGAGTATCAGCTGATCCTGCAGCAACGATCAAAACAACGATCATCTGACAATATCAGCTGATCCTGCAGCAACGATCATAACAACGATCATCTGACAGTATCAGCTGATCCTGCAGCAACGATCACAACAACGATTATCTGACAGTATCAGCTGATCCTGCAGCAACGATCAAAACAACGATCATCTGACAGTATCAGCTGATCCTGCAGCAACGATCACAACAACGATCATCTGACAGTATCAGCTGATCCTGCAGCAACGATCACAACAACGATCATCTGACAGTATCAGATGATCCTGCAGCAACGATCATAACAACGATCATCTGACAGTATCAGATGATCCTGCAGCAACGATCACAACAACGACCATCTGACAGTATCAGATGATCCTGCAGCAACGATCACAACAACGATCATCTGACAGTATCAGCTGACCCTGCAGCAACGATCACAACAACGATCATCTGACATTATCAGATGATCCTGCAGCAACGATCACAACAACGATCATCTGACAGTATCAGCTGATCCTCCAGCAACGATCATAACAACGATCATCTGACAGTATCAGATGATCCTGCAGCAACGATCACAACAACGATCATCTGACAGTATCAGCGGATCCTGCAGCAACGATCACAACAACGATCATCTGACAGTATCAGATGATCCTGCAGCAACGATCACAACAACGATCATCTGACAGTATCAGCTGATCCTGCAGCAACGATCAAAACAACGATCATCTGACAGTATCAGCTGATCCTGCAGCAACGATCATAACAACGATCATCTGACAGTATCAGCTGATCCTGCAGCAACGATCACAACAACGATTATCTGACAGTATCAGCTGATCCTGCAGCAACGATCAAAACAACGATCATCTGACAGTATCAGCTGATCCTGCAGCAACGATCAAAACAACGATCATCTGACAGTATCAGCTGATCCTGCAGCAACGATCACAACAACGATCATCTGACAGTATCAGCTGATCCTGCAGCAACGATCACAACAACGATCATCTGACAGTATCAGCTGATCCTGCAGCAACGATCACAACAATGATCATCTGACAGTATCAGATGATCCTGCAGCAACGATCACAACAACGATCATCTGACAGTATCAGCTGATCCTGCAGCAACGATCACAACAACGATTATCTGACAGTATCAGCTGATCCTGCAGCAACGATCACAACAACGATTATCTGACAGTATCAGCTGATCCTGCAGCAGCGATCACAACAACGATCATCTGACAGTATCAGCTGATCCTGCAGCAACGATCACAACAACGATCATCTGACAGTATCAGATGATCCTGCAGCAACGATCACAACAACGATCATCTGACAGTATCAGCTGATCCTGCAGCAACGATCACAACAACGATCATCTGACAGTATCAGATGATCCGGCAGCAACGATCACAACAACGATCATCTGACAGTATCAGCTGATCCTGCAGCAACGATCACAACAACGATTATCTGACAGTATCAGATGATCCTGCAGCAACGATCACAACAACGATCATCTGACAGTATCAGATGATCCTGCAGCAACGATCACAACAACGATCATCTGACAGTATCAGCTGATCCTGCAGCAACGATCACAACAACGATCATCTGACAGTATCAGCTGATCCTGCAGCAACGATCACAACAACGATCATCTGACAGTATCAGCTGATCCTGCAGCAACGATCAAAACAACGATCATCTGACAGTATCAGCTGATCCTGCAGCAACGATCATAACAACGATCATCTGACAGTATCAGCTGATCCTGCAGCAACGATCACAACAACGATCATCTGACAGTATCAGCTGATCCTGCAGCAACGATCAAAACAACGATCATCTGACAGTATCAGCTGATCCTGCAGCAACGATCACAACAACGATCACCTGACAGTATCAGCTGATCCTGCAGCAACGATCAAAACAACGATCATCTGACAGTATCAGCTGATCCTGCAGCAACGATCACAACAACGATTATCTGACAGTATCAGCTGATCCTGCAGCAACGATCACAACAACGATCATCTGACAGTATCAGCTGACCCTGCAGCAACGATCACAACAACGATCATCTGACAGTATCAGCTGATCCTGCAGCAACGATCACAACAACGATCATCTGACAGTATCAGCTGATCCTGCAGCAACGATCACAACAACGATCATCTGACAGTATCAGCTGACCCTGCAGCAACGATCACAACAACGATCATCTGACAGTATCAGCTGACCCTGCAGCAACGATCACAACAACGATCATCTGACAGTATCAGCTGATCCTGCAGCAACGATCACAACAACGATCATCTGACAGTATCAGCTGATCCTGCAGCAACGATCACAACAACGATCATCTGACAGTATCAGATGATCCTGCAGCAACGATCACAACAACGATTATCTGACAGTATCAGCTGATCCTGCAGCAACGATCACAACAACGATCATCTGACAGTATCAGATGATCCTGCAGCAACGATCACAACAACGATCATCTGACAGTATCAGATGATCCTGCAGCAACGATCACAACAACGATCATCTGACAGTATCAGCTGATCCTGCAGCAACGATCACAACAACGATCATCTGACAGTATCAGCTGATCCTGCAGCAACGATCACAACAACGATCATCTGACAGTATCAGCTGATCCTGCAGCAACGATCACAACAACGATCATCTGACAGTATCAGATGATCCTGCAGCAACGATCACAACAACGATCATCTGACAGTATCAGCTGATCCTGCAGCAACGATCAAAACAACGATCATCTGACAGTATCAGATGATCCTGCAGCAACGATCACAACAACGATCATCTGACAGTATCAGCTGATCCTGCAGCAACGATCACAACAACGATCATCTGACAGTATCAGATGATCCTGCAGCAACGATCACAACAACGATCATCTGACAGTATCATATGATCCTGCAGCAACGATCACAACAACGATTATCTGACAGTATCAGATGATCCTGCAGCAACGATCACAACAACGATCATCTGACAGTATCAGATGATCCTGCAGCAACGATCACAACAACGATCATCTGACAGTATCAGCTGACCCTGCAGCAACGATCACAACAACGATCATCTGACAGTATCAGATGATCCTGCAGCAACGATCACAACAACGATCATCTGACAGTATCAGCTGATCCTGCAGCAACGATCATAACAACGATCATCTGACAGTATCAGATGATCCTGCAGCAACGATCACAACAACGATCATCTGACAGTATCAGCTGATCCTGCAGCAACGATCACAACAACGATCATCTGACAGTATCAGATGATCCTGCAGCAACGATCACAACAACGATCATCTGAGAGTATCAGCTGATCCTGCAGCAACGATCAAAACAACGATCATCTGACAATATCAGCTGATCCTGCAGCAACGATCATAACAACGATCATCTGACAGTATCAGCTGATCCTGCAGCAACGATCACAACAACGATTATCTGACAGTATCAGCTGATCCTGCAGCAACGATCAAAACAACGATCATCTGACAGTATCAGCTGATCCTGCAGCAACGATCACAACAACGATCATCTGACAGTATCAGCTGATCCTGCAGCAACGATCACAACAACGATCATCTGACAGTATCAGATGATCCTGCAGCAACGATCACAACAACGATCATCTGACAGTATCAGATGATCCTGCAGCAACGATCACAACAACGATCATCTGACAGTATCAGATGATCCTGCAGCAACGATCACAACAACGATCATCTGACAGTATCAGCTGACCCTGCAGCAACGATCACAACAACGATCATCTGACAGTATCAGATGATAATGCAGCAACGATCACAACAACGATCATCTGACAGTATCAGCTGATCCTCCAGCAACGATCATAACAACGATCATCTGACAGTATCAGATGATCCTGCAGCAACGATCACAACAACGATCATCTGACAGTATCAGCGGATCCTGCAGCAACGATCACAACAACGATCATCTGACAGTATCAGATGATCCTGCAGCAACGATCACAACAACGATCATCTGACAGTATCAGCTGATCCTGCAGCAACGATCAAAACAACGATCATCTGACAGTATCAGCTGATCCTGCAGCAACGATCATAACAACGATCATCTGACAGTATCAGCTGATCCTGCAGCAACGATCACAACAACGATTATCTGACAGTATCAGCTGATCCTGCAGCAACGATCAAAACAACGATCATCTGACAGTATCAGCTGATCCTGCAGCAACGATCAAAACAACGATCATCTGACAGTATCAGCTGATCCTGCAGCAACGATCACAACAACGATCACCTGACAGTATCAGCTGATCCTGCAGCAACGATCACAACAACGATCATCTGACAGTATCAGCTGATCCTGCAGCAACGATCACAACAATGATCATCTGACAGTATCAGATGATCCTGCAGCAACGATCACAACAACGATCATCTGACAGTATCAGCTGATCCTGCAGCAACGATCACAACAACGATTATCTGACAGTATCAGCTGATCCTGCAGCAACGATCACAACAACGATCATCTGACAGTATCAGCTGATCCTGCAGCAACGATCACAACAACGATCATCTGACAGTATCAGATGATCCTGCAGCAACGATCACAACAACGATCATCTGACAGTATCAGCTGATCCTGCAGCAACGATCACAACAACGATCATCTGACAGTATCAGATGATCCGGCAGCAACGATCACAACAACGATTATCTGACAGTATCAGCTGATCCTGCAGCAACGATCACAACAACGATTATCTGACAGTATCAGATGATCCTGCAGCAACGATCACAACAACGATCATCTGACAGTATCAGATGATCCTGCAGCAACGATCACAACAACGATCATCTGACAGTATCAGCTGATCCTGCAGCAACGATCACAACAACGATCATCTGACAGTATCAGATGATCCTGCAGCAACGATCACAACAACGATCATCTGACAGTATCAGATGATCCTGCAGCAACGATCACAACAACGATCATCTGACAGTATCAGCTGATCCTGCAGCAACGATCACAACAACGATCATCTGACAGTATCAGATGATCCTGCAGCAACGATCACAACAACGATTATCTGACAGTATCAGCTGATCCTGCAGCAACGATCAAAACAACGATCATCTGACAGTATCAGCTGATCCTGCAGCAACGATCATAACAACGATCATCTGACAGTATCAGCTGATCCTGCAGCAACGATCACAACAACGATCATCTGACAGTATCAGCTGATCCTGCAGCAACGATCAAAACAACGATCATCTGACAGTATCAGCTGATCCTGCAGCAACGATCACAACAACGATCATCTGACAGTATCAGCTGATCCTGCAGCAACGATCACAACAACGATCATCTGACAGTATCAGATGATCCTGCAGCAACGATCACAACAACGATCATCTGACAGTATCAGCTGATCCTGCAGCAACGATCACAACAACGATTATCTGACAGTATCAGCTGATCCTGCAGCAACGATCACAACAACGATCATCTGACAGTATCAGCTGATCCTGCAGCAACGATCACAACAACGATCATCTGACAGTATCAGCTGATCCTGCAGCAACGATCACAACAACGATTATCTGACAGTATCAGCTGATCCTGCAGCAACGATCACAACAACGATCATCTGACAGTATCAGCTGATCCTGCAGCAACGATCACAACAACGATTATCTGACAGTATCAGATGATCCTGCAGCAACGATCACAACAACGATCATCTGACAGTATCAGATGATCCTGCAGCAACGATCACAACAACGATCATCTGACAGTATCAGCTGATCCTGCAGCAACGATCACAACAACGATCATCTGACAGTATCAGATGATCCTGCAGCAACGATCACAACAACGATCATCTGACAGTATCAGATGATCCTGCAGCAACGATCACAACAACGATTATCTGACAGTATCAGCTGATCATGCAGCAACGATCACAACAACGATCATCTGACAGTATCAGATGATCCTGCAGCAACGATCACAACAACGATCATCTGACAGTATCAGCTGATCCTGCAGCAACGATCACAACAACGATCATCTGACAGTATCAGATGATCCTGCAGCAACGATCACAACAACGATTAACTGACAGTATCAGCTGATCCTGCAGCAACGATCAAAACAACGATCATCTGACAGTATCAGCTGATCCTGCAGCAACGATCATAACAACGATCATCTGACAGTATCAGCTGATCCTGCAGCAACGATCACAACAATGATCATCTGACAGTATCAGCTGATCCTGCAGCAACGATCAAAACAACGATCATCTGACAGTATCAGCTGATCCTGCAGCAACGATCACAACAACGATCATCTGACAGTATCAGCTGATCCTGCAGCAACGATCAAAACAACGATCATCTGACAGTATCAGCTGATCCTGCAGCAACGATCACAACAACGATCATCTGACAGTATCAGCTGATCCTGCAGCAACGATCACAACAACGATCATCTGACAGTATCAGCTGATCCTGCAGCAACGATCACAACAACGATCATCTGACAGTATCAGATGATCCTGCAGCAACGATCACAACAACGATTATCTGACAGTATCAGCTGATCCTGCAGCAGCGATCACAACAACGATCATCTGACAGTATCAGCTGATCCTGCAGCAACGATCACAACAACGATTTTCTGACAGTATCAGATGATCCTGCAGCAACGATCACAACAACGATCATCTGACAGTATCAGCTGATCCTGCAGCAACGATCACAACAACGATTATCTGACAGTATCAGCTGATCCTGCAGCAACGATCACAACAACGATTATCTGACAGTATCAGCTGATCCTGCAGCAACGATCACAACAACGATCATCTGACAGTATCAGCTGATCCTGCAGCAACGATCACAACAACGATTATCTGACAGTATCAGCTGATCCTGCAGCAGCGATCACAACAACGATCATCTGACAGTATCAGCTGATCCTGCAGCAACGATCACAACAACGATTTTCTGACAGTATCAGATGATCCTGCAGCAACGATCACAACAACGATCATCTGACAGTATCAGCTGATCCTGCAGCAACGATCACAACAACGATTATCTGACAGTATCAGCTGATCCTGCAGCAACGATCACAACAACGATCATCTGACAGTATCAGCTGATCCTGCAGCAACGATCACAACAACGATCATCTGACAGTATCAGCTGATCCTGCAGCAACGATCACAACAACGATCATCTGACAGTATCAGCTGATCCTGCAGCAACGATCACAACAACGATTATCTGACAGTATCAGCTGATCCTGCAGCAACGATCACAACAACGATCATCTGACAGTATCAGCTGATCCTGCAGCAACGATCACAACAACGATTATCTGACAGTATCAGATGATCCTGCAGCAACGATCACAACAACGATCATCTGACAGTATCAGATGATCCTGCAGCAACGATCACAACAACGATCATCTGACAGTATCAGCTGATCCTGCAGCAACGATCACAACAACGATCATCTGACAGTATCAGATGATCCTGCAGCAACGATCACAACAACGATCATCTGACAGTATCAGATGATCCTGCAGCAACGATCACAACAACGATTATCTGACAGTATCAGCTGATCATGCAGCAACGATCACAACAACGATCATCTGACAGTATCAGATGATCCTGCAGCAACGATCACAACAACGATCATCTGACAGTATCAGCTGATCCTGCAGCAACGATCACAACAACGATCATCTGACAGTATCAGATGATCCTGCAGCAACGATCACAACAACGATTAACTGACAGTATCAGCTGATCCTGCAGCAACGATCAAAACAACGATCATCTGACAGTATCAGCTGATCCTGCAGCAACGATCATAACAACGATCATCTGACAGTATCAGCTGATCCTGCAGCAACGATCACAACAATGATCATCTGACAGTATCAGCTGATCCTGCAGCAACGATCAAAACAACGATCATCTGACAGTATCAGCTGATCCTGCAGCAACGATCACAACAACGATCATCTGACAGTATCAGCTGATCCTGCAGCAACGATCAAAACAACGATCATCTGACAGTATCAGCTGATCCTGCAGCAACGATCACAACAACGATCATCTGACAGTATCAGCTGATCCTGCAGCAACGATCACAACAACGATCATCTGACAGTATCAGCTGATCCTGCAGCAACGATCACAACAACGATCATCTGACAGTATCAGATGATCCTGCAGCAACGATCACAACAACGATTATCTGACAGTATCAGCTGATCCTGCAGCAGCGATCACAACAACGATCATCTGACAGTATCAGCTGATCCTGCAGCAACGATCACAACAACGATTTTCTGACAGTATCAGATGATCCTGCAGCAACGATCACAACAACGATCATCTGACAGTATCAGCTGATCCTGCAGCAACGATCACAACAACGATTATCTGACAGTATCAGCTGATCCTGCAGCAACGATCACAACAACGATTATCTGACAGTATCAGCTGATCCTGCAGCAACGATCACAACAACGATTATCTGACAGTATCAGCTGATCCTGCAGCAACGATCACAACAACGATTATCTGACAGTATCAGCTGATCCTGCAGCAGCGATCACAACAACGATCATCTGACAGTATCAGCTGATCCTGCAGCAACGATCACAACAACGATTTTCTGACAGTATCAGATGATCCTGCAGCAACGATCACAACAACGATCATCTGACAGTATCAGCTGATCCTGCAGCAACGATCACAACAACGATTTTCTGACAGTATCAGCTGATCCTGCAGCAACGATCACAACAACGATCATCTGACAGTATCAGCTGATCCTGCAGCAACGATCACAACAACGATTATCTGACAGTATCAGATGATCCTGCAGCAACGATCACAACAACGATCATCTGACAGTATCAGATAATCCTGCAGCAACGATCACAACAACGATCATCTGGCAGTATCAGCTGATCCTGCAGCAACGATCACAACAACGATTATCTGACAGTATCAGCTGATCCTGCAGCAACGATCACAACAACGATCATCTGACAGTATCAGATGATCCTGCAGCAACGATCACAACAACGATCATCTGACAGTATCAGATAATCCTGCAGCAACGATCACAACAACGATCATCTGGCAGTATCAGCTGATCCTGCAGCAACGATCACAACAACGATTATCTGACAGTATCAGATGATCCTGCAGCAACGATCACAACAACGATCATCTGACAGTATCAGATAATCCTGCAGCAACGATCACAACAACGATCATCTGGCAGTATCAGATGATCCTGCAGCAACGATCACAACAACGATCATCTGACAGTATCAGATGATCCTGCAGCAACGATCACAACAACGATCATCTGACAGTATCAGCTGATCCTGCAGCAACGATCACAACAACGATCATCTGACAGTATCAGATGATCCTGCAGCAACGATCACAACAACGATCATCTGACAGTATCAGATGATCCTGCAGCAACGATCACAACAACGATCATCTGACAGTATCAGCTGATCCTGCAGCAACGATCACAACAACTATCATCTGACAGTATCAGATGATCCTGCAGCAACGATCACAACAACGATTATCTGACAGTATCAGCTGATCCTGCAGCAACGATCACAACAACGATTATCTGACAGTATCAGATGATCCTGCAGCAACGATCACAACAACGATCACCTGACAGTATCAGATGATCCTGCAGCAACGATCACAACAACTCGAGGCTCGATAGTGTTAAATACTCCCAGTAAACAGCAGGAGTGCAATGAGCACACTAAAATATAGCTCAATAAGTGTCAAGGGACCAAGACTTTTCAACACCTTCCCATCATACATAAGAGGAATTACCAACAGACCTCTGGCTTTTTTCAAGAGGGAAAGTTGGCAAGTCATTATAAAGAGTTCATGATCATTCGGGCTGCATTGTATACGCTGAACCACACGTAGCCAGTAACAATAGCCTGATTGATCAGATTGTAAACCAGGATGTTTGGTCTGGGACCGGGCTTGGGGGACGTTGACCCCGGAATTGTCAACATTTCAACTACGGTTAGCTAGGTTGTAGCGCTGCTACAGGTAATGCTGCAGGTGTTGCTGCAGGTGTTGCTGCAGGTGTTGCTGCAGGTGTTGCTGCAGGTGTTGCTGCAGGTGTTGCTTCAGGTGTTGCTGGAGGCATGACTGTGGTGTACGAGGATGCAATACAAAAGCGTACTTTTATTAATGGCTGAACCTGTTGTATTAATTTCACACATATACCTGGAGTGTGTATTAGTTCACATACCTGGAGTGTGTATTAGTTCACATACCTGGAGTGTGTATTAGTTCACATACCTGGGGTGTGCATTAGTTCACATACCTGGAGTGTGTTTTAGTTCACATACTGGAGTGTGTATTAGTTCACATACCTTGAGTGTGTATTAGTTCACATACCTGGAGTGTGTATTAGTTCACATACCTGGAGTGTGCTTTAGTTCACATACCTGGAGTGTGTATTAGTTCACATACCTGGAGTGTGTTTTAGTTCACATACCTGGAGTGTGTATTAGTTCACATACCTGGAGTGTGCATTAGTTCACATACCTGGAGTGTGTATTAGTTCACATACCTGGAGTGTGTATTAGTTCACATACCTGGAGTGTGTATTAGGTCACATACCTGGAGTGTGTATTAGTTCACATACCTGGAGTGTGTATTAGTTCACATACCTGGAGTGTGTTTTAGTTCACATACCTGGAGTGTGTATTAGTTCACATACCTGGAGTGTGTTTTAGTTCACATACCTGGAGTGTGTATTA
>NC_091305.1:36914380-36959380 GCF_038502225.1 Cherax quadricarinatus
ATATATATATATATATATATATATATATATATATATATATATATATATATATATATATATATATATATATATATATATATGTATATATAATAACCGTACCTCAGTGTTTTTAGTATTCTCACTTTATTTTATATAAAAGTACCGGAACTGAGCAACATAACACTGACGCTAAACTCTGCATTTCATAATTATTGCTGTGTGATATATGATATTATATGTAAACTGTGATAAATATCTCAGGTGAACTCATGGTAATTCACCATTGTACTGGATCCCTCCCTGCACGCTGCCTCTCCCTGCACGCTGCCTCTCCCTGCACGCTGCCTCTCCCTGCACGCTGCCTCTCCCTGCACGCTGCCTCTCCCTGCATACTGCCTCTCCCTGCACGCTACCTCTCCCTGCACGCTGCCTCTCCCTGCACGCTGCCTCTCCCTGCATACTGCCTCTCCCTGCACGCTACCTCTCCCTGCACGCTGCCTCTCCCTGCACGCTGCCTCTCCCTGCATACTGCCTACACGCTACCTCTCCCTGCACGCTGCCTCTCCCTGCACGCTGCCATCTCTCCTGCACGCTGCCTCTCCCTGCACGCTGCCTCTCCCTGCACGCTGCCTCTCCCTGCACGCTCTCCCTGCACGCTACCTCTCCCTGCACGCTGCCTCTCCCTGCACGCTGCCTCTCCCTGCACGCTGCCTCTCCCTGCACGCTGCCTCTCCCTGCACGCTGCCTCTCCCTGCACGCTGCCTCTCCCTGCACGCTGCCTCTCCCTGCACGCTGCCTCTCCCTGCACGCTGCCTCTCCCTGCACGCTGCCTCTCCCTGCACGCTGCCTCTCCCTGCACGCTGCCTCTCCCTGCACGCTGCCTCTCCCTGCACGCTACCTCTCCCTGCACGCTGCCTCTCCCTGCACGTTGCCTCTCTCTGCACGCTGCCTCTCCCTGCACGCTGCCTCTCCCTGCACGCTGCCTCTCCCTGCACGCTGCCTCTCCCTGCACGCTGCCTCTCCCTGCACGCTGCCTCTCCCTGCACGCTGCCTCTCCCTGCACGCTGCCTCTCCCTGCACGCTGCCTCTCCCTGCACGCTGCCTCTCCCTGCACGCTGCCTCTCCCTGCACGCTGCCTCTCCCTGCACGCTGCCTCTCCCTGCACGCTGCCTCTCCCTGCATGCTGCCTCTCCCTGCACGCTGCCTCTCCCTGCACGCTGCCTCTCCCTGCACGCTGCCTCTCCCTGCACGCTGCCTCTCCCTGCACGCTGCCTCTCCCTGCACGCTGCCTCTCCCTGCATGCTGCCTCTCCCTGCATGCTGCCTCTCCCTGCACGCTGCCTCTCCCTGCATGCTGCCTCTCCCTGCACGCTGCCTCTACCTGCACGCTGCCTCTCCCTGCACGCTGCCTCTCCCTGCACGCTGCCTCTCCCTGCATGCTGCCTCTCCCTGCATGCTGCCTCTCCCTGCACGCTGCCTCTCCCTGCATGCTGCCTCTCCCTGCATGCTGCCTCTCCCTGCACGCTGCCTCTCCCTGCACGCTGCCTCTCCCTGCACGCTGCCTCTCCCTGCACGCTGCCTCTCCCTGCACGCTGCCTCTCCCTGCATGCTGCCTCTCCCTGCACGCTGCCTCTCCCTGCACGCTGCCTCTCCCTGCACGCTGCCTCTCCCTGCACGCTGCCTCTCCCTGCACGCTGCCTCTCCCTGCATGCTGCCTCTCCCTGCACGCTGCCTCTCCCTGCATGCTGCCTCTCCCTGCACGCTGCCTCTCCCTGCACGCTGCCTCTCCCTGCATGCTGCCTCTCCCTGCACGCTGCCTCTCCCTGCACGCTGCCTCTCCCTGCACGCTGCCTCTCCCTGCACGCTGCCTCTCCCTGCATGCTGCCCCTCCCTGCACGCTGCCTCTCCCTGCACGCTGCCTCTCCCTGCACGCTGCCTCTCCCTGCACGCTGCCTCTCCCTGCACGCTGCCTCTCCCTGCACGCTGCCTCTCCCTGCACGCTGCCTCTCCCTGCACGCTGCCTCTCCCTGCACTCTGTCTCTCCCTACACTCTGCCTCTCCCAGCACTCTGCCTCTCCCTGCATTCTGCCTCTCCCTGCACTCTGCCTCTCCCTGCACTCTGCCTCTCCCAGCACTCTGCCTCCCCCAGCACTCTGCCTCTCCCTGCACTCTGCCTCTCCCAGTACTCTGCCTCTCCCAGCACTCTGCCTCTCCCTGCACTCTGCCTCTCCCTGCATTCTGCCTCTCCCTGCACTCTGCCTCTTCCTGCACTCTGCCTCTCCCAGCACTCTGCCTCTCCCAGTACTCTGCCTCTCCCAGCACTCTGCCTCTCCCTGCACTCTGCCTCTCCCAGCACTCTGCCTCTCCCAGTACTCTGCCTCTCCCAGCACTCTGCCTCTCCCTGCACTCTGCCTCTTCCTGCACTCTGCCTCTCCCAGTACTCTGCCTCTCCCTGCACTCTGCCTCTCCCAGCACTCTGCCTCTCCCAGTACTCTGCCTCTCCCAGCACTCTGCCTCTCCCTGCACTCTGCCTCTTCCTGCACTCTGCCTCTCCCAGCACTCTGCCTCTCCCTGCACACTGCCTCTCCCTGTACGTTGCTTCTCCTTGCACGCTGCCTCTCCCTGCACACTGCCTCTCCCAGCACTCTGCCTCTCCCTGTACGTTGCCTCTCCTTTCACGCTGCCTCTCCCTGCACACTGCCTCTCCCTGCACACTGCCTCTCCCTGTACGTTGCTTCTCCTTGCACGCTGCCTCTCCCTGCACACTGCCTCTCCCAGCACTCTGCCTCTCCCTGTACGTTGCCTCTCCTTTCACGCTGCCTCTCCCTGCACACTGCCTCTCCCTGCACTCTGCCTCTCCCTGTACGTTGCTTCTCCTTGCACGCTGCCTCTCCCTGCACACTGCCTCTCCCAGCACTCTGCCTCTCCCTGTACGCTGCCTCTCCTTTCACACTGCCTCTCCCTGCACACTGCCTCTCCCTGCACTCTGCCTCTCCCTGTACGTTGCCTCTCCTTTCACACTGCCTCTCCCTGCACACTGCCTCTCCCTGCACTCTGCCTCTCCCTGTACGTTGCTTCTCCTTGCACGCTGCCTCTCCCTGCACACTGCCTCTCCCAGCACTCAGCCTCTCCCTGTACGTTGCCTCTCCTTTCACACTGCCTCTCCCTGCACACTGCCTCTCCCTGCACTCTGCCTCTCCCTGTACGTTGCCTCTCCTTTCACACTGCCTCTCCCTGCACGCTGCCTCTCCCTGCACTCTGCCTCTCCCTGTACGTTGCTTCTCCTTGCACGCTGCCTCTCCCTGCACACTGCCTCTCCCTGCACTCTGCCTCTCCCTGCACACTGCCTCTCCCTGCACACTGCCTCTCCCTGCACACTGCCTCTCCCTGCACTCTGCCTCTCCCTGCACACTGCCTCTCCCTGTACGTTGCTTCTCCTTGCACACTGCCTCTCCCTGCACTCTGCCTCTCCCTGTACGTTGCTTCTCCTTGCACACTGCCTCTCCCTGCACACTGCCTCTCCCTGCACACTGCATCTCCCTGCACTCTGCCTCTCCCTGCACACTGCCTCTCCCTGCACACTGCCTCTCCCTGCACTCTGCCTCTCCCTGTACGTTGCTTCTCCTTGCACACTGCCTCTCCCTGCACACTGCCTCTCCCTGCACACTACCTCTCCCTGCACACTGCCTCTCCCTGCACACTGCCTCTCCCTGCACACTGCCTCTCCCTGCACACTGCCTCTCCCTGCACACTGCCTCTCCCTGCACACTGCCTCTCCCTGCACAGTGCCTCTCCCTGCACACTGCCTCTCCCTGCACAGTGCCTCTCCCTGCACACTACCTCTCCCTGCACAGTGCCTCTCCCTGCACACTGCCTCTCCCTGCACACTGCCTCTCCCTGCACAGTGCCTCTCCCTGCACACTGCCTCTCCCTGCACACTGCCTCTCCCTGCACACTGCCTCTCCCTGCACACTGCCTCTCCCTGCACAGTGCCTCTCCCTGCACACTGCCTCTCCCTGCACACTGCCTCTCCCTGCACACTGCCTCTCCCTGCACACTGCCTCTCCCTGCACAGTGCCTCTCCCTGCACACTGCCTCTCCCTGCACACTGCCTCTCCCTGCACACTGCCTCTCCCTGCACACTGCCTCTCCCTGCACACTGCCTCTCCCTGCACACTGCCTCTCCCTGCACACTGCCTCTCCCTGCACACTGCCTCTCCCTGCACACTGCCTCTCCCTGCACACTGCCTCTCCCTGCACACTACCTCTCCCTGCACAGTGCCTCTCCCTGCACACTACCTCTCCCTGCACAGTGCCTCTCCCTGCACACTGCCTCTCCCTGTACACTGCCTCTCCCTGCAATATGTTTGTCATATATTTTTTTGTATATTTTTCATATATTTCTAATGTATTTCTCGTATATTCAACCACTTTCCTTCGAAAACCCCTGACATAAGACAGCAAAATAGCGTTCAAACCTCTCAAAATAACGTCCAGGACCTCTCAAAATAACGTCCAGGACCTCTCAAAATAACGTCCAGGACCTCTCAAAATAACGTCCAGGACCTCTCAAAATAACGTCCAGGACCACTCAAAATAACGTCCAGGACCTCTCATAATAACGTCCAGGACCTCTCAAAATAACGTCCAGGATCTCTCAAAATAACGTCCAGGACCTCTCAAAATAACGTCCAGGACCTCTCAAAATAACGTCCAGGACCTCTCAAAATAACGTCCAGGACTTCTCAAAATAACGTCCAGGACCTCTCAAAATAACGTCCAGGACTTCTCAAAATAACGTCCAGGACCACTCAAAATAACGTCCAGGACCTCTCATAATAACGTCCAGGACCTCTCAAAATAACGTCCAGGATCTCTCAAAATAACGTCCAGGACCTCTCAAAATAACGTCCAGGACCTCTCAAAATAACGTCCAGGACCTCTCAAAATAACGTCCAGGACTTCTCAAAATAACGTCCAGGACCTCTCAAAATAACGTCCAGGACTTCTCAAAATAACGTCCAGGACCTCTCAAAATAACGTCCAGTACCTCTCATAATAACGTCCAGGACCTCTCAAAATAACGTCCAGGACCTCTCAAAATAACGTCCAGGACTTCTCAAAATAACGTCCAGGACCTCTCAAAATAACGTCCAGGACCTCTCAAAATAACGTCCAGGACCTCTCAAAAAAACGTCCAGGACCTCTCAAAATAACGTCCAGGACCTCTCAAAATAACGTCCAGGACCTCTCAAAATAACGTCCAGGACCTCTCAAAATAACGTCCAGGACCTCTCAAAATAACGTCCAGGACCTCTCAAAATAACGTCCAGGACCTCTCAAAATAACGTCCAGGACCTCTCAAAATAACGTCCAGTACCTCTCAAAATAACGTCCAGGACCTCTCAAAATAACGTCCAGGACCTCTCAAAATAACGTCCAGGACCTCTCAAAATAACGTCCAGGACCTCTCAAAATAACGTCCAGGACCTCTCAAAATAACGTCCAGTACCTCTCATAATAACGTCCAGGACCTCTCAAAATAACGTCCAGGACCTCTCAAAATAACGTCCAGGACCTCTCAAAATAACGTCCAGGACCTCTCAAAATAACGTCCAGGACCTCTCAAAATAATGTCCAGGACCTCTCAAAATAACGTCCAGTACCTCTCAAAATAACGTCCAGGACTTCTCAAAATAACGTCCAGGACCTCTCAAAATAACGTCCAGGACCTCTCAAAATAACGTCCAGTACCTCTCATAATAACGTCCAGGACTTCTCAAAATAACGTCCAGGACCTCTCAAAATAACGTCCAGGACCTCTCAAAATAACGTCCAGGACCTCTCAAAATAACGTCCAGGACCTCTCAAAATAACGTCCAGGACCTCTCAAAATAACGTCCAGGACCTCTCAAAATAACGTCCAGTACCTCTCAAAATAACGTCCAGGACTTCTCAAAATAACGTCCAGGACCTCTCAAAATAACGTCCAGGACTTCTCAAAATAACGTCCAGGACCTCTCAAAATAACGTCCAGGACCCCTCAAAATAACGTCCAGGACCTCTCAAAATAACGTCCAGGACCTCTCAAAATAACGTCCAGGACATCTCAAAATAACGTCCAGGACCTCTCAAAATAACGTCCAGGACCTCTCAAAATAACGTCCAGGACCTCTCAAAATAACGTCCAGGACCTCTCAAAATATCGTCCAGGACCTCTCAAAGTAACGTCCAGGACCTCTCAAAATAACGTCCAGGACCTCTCAAGATATCGTCCAGGACCTCTCAAAATAACGTCCAGGACCTCTGAAAATAACGTCCAGGACCTCTCAAAATAACGTCCACGACCTCTCAAGATATCGTCCAGGACCTCTCAAAATAACGTCCAGGACCTCTGAAAATAACGTCCAGGACCTCTGAAAATAACGTCCAGGACCTCTCAAAATAACGTCCAGGATCTCTCAAAATAACGTCCAGGACCTCTCAATATATCGTCCAGGACCTCTCAAAATAACGTCCAGGACCTCTCAAAATAACGTCCAGGACCTCTCAAAATAACGTCCAGGACCTCTCAAAATATCGTCCAGGACCTCTCAAAATAACGTCCAGGACCTCTCAAAATAATGTCCAGGACCTCTCAAGATATCGTCCAGGACCTCTCAAAATAACGTCCAGGACCTCTCAAAATAACGTCCAGGACCTCTCAAAATAACGTCCACGACCTCTCAAGATATCGTCCAGGACCTCTCAAAATAACGTCCAGGACCTCTGAAAATAACGTCCAGGACCTCTGAAAATAACGTCCAGGACCTCTCAAAATAACGTCCAGGATCTCTCAAAATAACGTCCAGGACCTCTCAAGATATCGTCCAGGACCTCTCAAAATAACGTCCAGGACCTCTGAAAATAACGCCCAGGACCTCTCAAAATAACGTCCACGACCTCTCAAAATAACGTCCACGACCTCTCAAGATATCGTCCAGGACCTCTCAAAATAACGTCCAGGACCTCTCAAAATAACGTCCAGGACCTCTGAAAATAACGTCCAGGACCTCTGAAAATAACGTCCAGGATCTCTCAAAATAACGTCCAGGACCTCTCAAAATAACGTCCAGGACCTCTCAAAATAACGTCCAGGACCTCTCAAAATAACGTCCAGGACCTCTCAAAATAACGTCCTGGACCTCTCAAAATAACGTCCAGGACCTCTCAAAATAACGTCCAGGACCTCTCAAAATAACGTCCAGGACCTCTCAAAATAACGTCCAGGATCTCTCAAAATAACGTCCAGGACCTCTCAAAATAACGTCCAGGACCTCTCAAAATAACGTCCAGGACCTCTCAAAATAACGTCCAGGACCTCTCAAAATATCGTTCAGGACCTCTCAAAATAACGTCCAGGACCTCTCAAAATAACGTCCAGGACCTCTCAAAATAACGTCCAGGACCTCTCAAAATAACGTCCAGGACCTCTCAAAATAACGTCCAGGACCTCTCAAAATAACGTCCAGGACCTCTCAAAATAACGTCCAGGACCTCTCAAAATAACGTCCAGGACCTCTCAAAATAACGTCCAGGACTTCTCAAAATAACGTCCAGGACCTCTCATAATAACGTTCAGGACTTCTCAAAATAACTTCCAGGACCTCTCAAAATAACGTCCAGGATCTCTCAAAATAACGTCCAGGACCTCTCAAAATAACGTCCAGGACCTCTCAAAATAACGTCCAGGACCTCTCAAAATAACGTCCAGGATCTCTCAAAATAACGTCCAGGACCTCTCAAAATAACGTCCAGGACCTCTCAAAATAACGTCCAGGACCTCTCAAAATAACGTCCAGGACCTCTCAAAATATCGTCCAGGACCTCTCAAAATAACGTCCAGGACCTCTCAAAATAACGTCCAGTACCTCTCAAAATAACGTCCAGGACCTCTCAAAATAACGTCCAGGACCTCTCAAAATAACGTCCAGGACCTCTCAAAATAACGTCCAGGACCTCTCATAATAACGTCCAGGACCTCTCAAAATAACGTCCAGGACCTCTCATAATAACGTCCAGGACTTCTCAAAATAACGTCGAGGACCTCTCAAAATAACGTCCAGGACCTCTCAAAATAACGTCCAGGACCTTTCAAAATAACGTCCAGGACCTCTCAAAATAACGTCCAGGACTTCTCAAAATAACGTCCAGGACCTCTCATAATAACGTTCAGGACTTCTCAAAATAACGTCCAGGACCTCTCAAAATAACGTCCAGGATCTCTCAAAATAACGTCCAGGGGATCTCAAAATAACGTCCAGGACCTCTCAAAATAACGTCCAGGACCTCTCAAAATAACGTCCAGGATCTCTCAAAATAACGTCCAGGACCTCTCAAAATAACGTCCAGGACCTCTCAAAATAACGTCCAGGACCTCTCAAAATAACGTCCAGGACCTCTGAAAATATCGTCCAGGACCTCTCAAAATAACGTCCAGGACCTCTCAAAGTAACGTCCAGTACCTCTCAAAATAACGTCCACGACCTCTCAAAATAACGTCCAGGACCTCTCAAAATAACGTCCAGGACCTCTCAAAATAACGTCCAGGACCTCTCAAAATAACGTCCAGGACTTCTCAAAATAACGTCCAGGACCTCTCAAAATAACTTCCAGGACCTCTCAAAATAACGTCCAGGACCTCTCAAAATAACGTCCAGGACCTCTCATAATAACGTCCAGGACTTCTCAAAATAACGTCCAGGACCTCTCAAAATAACGTCCAGGACCTCTCAAAATAACGTCCAGGACCTCTCAAAATAACGTCCAGGACCTCTCAAAATAACGTCCAGGACCTCTCAAAATAATGTCCAGGACCTCTCAAAATAACGTCCAGGACCTCTCAAAATAACGTCCAGGACCTCTCAAAATAACGTCCAGGACCTCTCAAAATAATGTCCAGGACTTCTCAAAATAACGTCCAGGACCTCTCAAAATAACGTCCAGGACCTCTCAAAATAACGTCCAGGACCTCTCAAAATAACGTCCAGGACCTCTCAAAATAACGTCCAGGACCTCTCAAAATAACGTCCAGGACTTCTCAAAATAACGTCCAGGACCTCTCAAAATAACGTCCAGGACCTCTCAAAATAACGTCCAGGACCTCTCAAAATAACGTCCAGGACCTCTCAAAATAACGTCCAGGACCTCTCAAAATAACGTCCAGGACCTCTCAAAATAACGTCCAGGACCTCTCAAAATAACGTCCAGGACCTCTCAAAATAACGTCCAGGACCTCTCAAAATAACGTCCAGGACCTCTCAAAATAACGTCCAGGACCTCTCAAAATAACGTCCACGACCTCTCAAGATATCGTCCAGGACCTCTCAAAATAACGTCCAGGACCTCTGAAAATAACGTCCAGGACCTCTGAAAATAACGTCCAGGACCTCTCAAAATAACGTCCAGGATCTCTCAAAATAACGTCCAGGACCTCTCAAGATATCGTCCAGGACCTCTCAAAATAACGTCCAGGACCTCTGAAAATAACGTCCAGGACCTCTCAAAATAACGTCCACGACCTCTCAAAATAACGTCCACGACCTCTCAAGATATCGTCCAGGACCTCTCAAAATAACGTCCAGGACCTCTCAAAATAACGTCCAGGACCTCTGAAAATAACGTCCAGGACCTCTGAAAATAACGTCCAGGATCTCTCAAAATAACGTCCAGGACCTCTCAAAATAACGTCCAGGACCTCTCAAAATAACGTCCAGGACCTCTCAAAATAACGTCCAGGACCTCTCAAAATAACGTCCTGGACCTCTCAAAATAACGTCCAGGACCTCTCAAAATAACGTCCAGGACCTCTCAAAATAACGTCCAGGACCTCTCAAAATAACGTCCAGGATCTCTCAAAATAACGTCCAGGACCTCTCAAAATAACGTCCAGGACCTCTCAAAATAACGTCCAGGACCTCTCAAAATAACGTCCAGGACCTCTCAAAATATCGTTCAGGACCTCTCAAAATAACGTCCAGGACCTCTCAAAATAACGTCCAGGACCTCTCAAAATAACGTCCAGGACCTCTCAAAATAACGTCCAGGACCTCTCAAAATAACGTCCAGGACCTCTCAAAATAACGTCCAGGACCTCTCAAAATAACGTCCAGGACCTCTCAAAATAACGTCCAGGACCTCTCAAAATAACGTCCAGGACTTCTCAAAATAACGTCCAGGACCTCTCATAATAACGTTCAGGACTTCTCAAAATAACTTCCAGGACCTCTCAAAATAACGTCCAGGATCTCTCAAAATAACGTCCAGGACCTCTCAAAATAACGTCCAGGACCTCTCAAAATAACGTCCAGGACCTCTCAAAATAACGTCCAGGATCTCTCAAAATAACGTCCAGGACCTCTCAAAATAACGTCCAGGACCTCTCAAAATAACGTCCAGGACCTCTCAAAATAACGTCCAGGACCTCTCAAAATATCGTCCAGGACCTCTCAAAATAACGTCCAGGACCTCTCAAAATAACGTCCAGTACCTCTCAAAATAACGTCCAGGACCTCTCAAAATAACGTCCAGGACCTCTCAAAATAACGTCCAGGACCTCTCAAAATAACGTCCAGGACCTCTCATAATAACGTCCAGGACCTCTCAAAATAACGTCCAGGACCTCTCATAATAACGTCCAGGACTTCTCAAAATAACGTCGAGGACCTCTCAAAATAACGTCCAGGACCTCTCAAAATAACGTCCAGGACCTTTCAAAATAACGTCCAGGACCTCTCAAAATAACGTCCAGGACTTCTCAAAATAACGTCCAGGACCTCTCATAATAACGTTCAGGACTTCTCAAAATAACGTCCAGGACCTCTCAAAATAACGTCCAGGATCTCTCAAAATAACGTCCAGGGGATCTCAAAATAACGTCCAGGACCTCTCAAAATAACGTCCAGGACCTCTCAAAATAACGTCCAGGATCTCTCAAAATAACGTCCAGGACCTCTCAAAATAACGTCCAGGACCTCTCAAAATAACGTCCAGGACCTCTCAAAATAACGTCCAGGACCTCTGAAAATATCGTCCAGGACCTCTCAAAATAACGTCCAGGACCTCTCAAAGTAACGTCCAGTACCTCTCAAAATAACGTCCAGGACCTCTCAAAATAACGTCCAGGACCTCTCAAAATAACGTCCAGGACCTCTCAAAATAACGTCCAGGACCTCTCAAAATAACGTCCAGGACTTCTCAAAATAACGTCCAGGACCTCTCAAAATAACTTCCAGGACCTCTCAAAATAACGTCCAGGACCTCTCAAAATAACGTCCAGGACCTCTCATAATAACGTCCAGGACTTCTCAAAATAACGTCCAGGACCTCTCAAAATAACGTCCAGGACCTCTCAAAATAACGTCCAGGACCTCTCAAAATAACGTCCAGGACCTCTCAAAATAACGTCCAGGACCTCTCAAAATAATGTCCAGGACCTCTCAAAATAACGTCCAGGACCTCTCAAAATAACGTCCAGGACCTCTCAAAATAACGTCCAGGACCTCTCAAAATAACGTCCAGGACTTCTCAAAATAACGTCCAGGACCTCTCAAAATAACGTCCAGGACCTCTCAAAATAACGTCCAGGACCTCTCAAAATAACGTCCAGGACCTCTCAAAATAACGTCCAGGACCTCTCAAAATAACGTCCAGGACTTCTCAAAATAACGTAGGACGTCCAGTCCACCTCTCAAAATAACGTCCAGGACCTCTCAAAATAACGTCCAGGACCTCTCAAAATAACGTCCAGGACCTCTCAAAATAACGTCCAGGACCTCTCAAAATAACGTCCAGGACCTCTCAAAATAACGTCCAGGACCTCTCAAAATAACGTCCAGGACCTCTCAAAATAACGTCCAGGACCTCTCAAAATAACGTCCAGGACCTCTCAAAATAATGTCCAGGACCTCTCAAAATAACGTCCAGGACCTCTCAAAATAACGTCCAGGACCTCTCAAAATAACGTCCAGGACCTCTCAAAATAACGTCCAGGACTTCTCAAAATAACGTCCAGGACCTCTCAGGACCTCTCAAAATAACGTCCAGGACCTCTCAAAATAACGTCCAGGACCTCTCAAAATAACGTCCAGGACCTCTCAAAATAACGTCCAGGACCTCTCAAAATAACGTCCAGGACTTCTCAAAATAACGTCCAGGACCTCTCAAAATAACGTCCAGGACCTCTCAAAATAACGTCCAGGACCTCTCAAAATAACGTCCAGGACCTCTCAAAATAACGTCCAGGACCTCTCAAAATAACGTCCAGGACCTCTCAGTGATATTACGATGATGTATGAGACAGACTTTAATATTAATCAAACAAAAACAACTTTATTAATAAAGCAGCATAAATTGGAACGATATTTGTATAAATCTAGAAATAAGTATCTGTGCTTAACTAATAAAATATTAGCGTTACTAATAAACAATAACTGCCCTTATATAATGAAGTTAAATAAACTTATCAAAACGTAAGATGAATTTATAAATGTTATTGTTATAGAAGTTTATAAATATGAGCTTGACAATAACAGTGAAGCATCAACACAGTGACAGGTAATGACATCAACTGTAGAATAAAAACTTGGATACAGTAGCATCAATATTCAGTAGCATGGCAAGAGCTCTGGATTCTATAGTGTTGTATATTTGTTGGTAATATTCCTTTCACTTGATGATAATATTGTCTAAATTATGTCGTTTGCAAATCTAATGACGAAAAAATAGAATTAAGTAACTTTTTATTCAGAATTTTCCTTACTGGAGTATAAAATAAACTCAAGATTATGTAAGTTAGATGTAATTGTTATGGCTCGTTAATGAGGTCTTAACTTATTGACTTAACGAGGGTCATTAAAGGCGCCTGTAACCTGTTCACTACCAATCAAGAACACGATCATTCTTAATATAAGGATAAATATAAACTCTCCATATATATTAGACAGTGCACAATACTTGATGTAATCAGTCCCCAGCCTAAAGTCTGAGAGGGACTGATTACCTTAAACGCCTTCTGATCTTCATTATTCTTCTTTGAATAGGACTGATGAAGCCAGTGTGGCGAAACGTTTCAACAATAAAGATACCTAATTATTGCATATGTATCTAATTTATCAACTTGTCGGTTATCTAACCCTTATATACATTCTTCATATACAGAAGCATATACCGAGAATCATACACCTCACTTGTATATATCCCCTAATAGTTATTTATATAATATGTCATAAACAGAGCTATGTTTGCGGAGGCTAAGATTTACATCTAAATATAAGTTAAAGGTCACTGAAATTTAAGAAAAATCACCCTCTATATTTAAGCTAAATTTCTCTGTCATTTAAGATAAAGGTCAACATCGTATAAAGAAGAGGAAAAAGTCACTCACTACCTTGCCCAAACTAAATGTCAACCACCTTAGGTACTCCTGGAGGGGTATTGTTCGTCAGGAAACACAGACGCAGTGTTCTGTCGTCTGACGTGGGTCTTCTGAAGCGATAACACACTCTCAGTGAACCAGTACATCAGTGCTGGGCATCAGTGGTTCATCAGCTACTGGTGTACCGGTGCTATAAACCCGTAGCAGTACATTACATGGGGTTTTCACACCACTCTCACAAAGGAAGATCACAGTTTTATATCCAAGGACTGATCTTAAGTAATATGTAAGGGTTAAAGGCAAACGAGATCGAAACCCATTAAGGTTGCATGTTACCTGTACACCACTAGTCAAGAAAACATTAATCCTCCCCCACACACAATATATATGTCGTGCTGAATAGGTAAAATTGGTCAATCAGCAAGAACTGATTTCAAATTAAGTTCTTACTAAAATTTTCTCTTACACGTTTAAAGATATATTTTTTATGTTAATGTAAAAATTTATATTTTTTACGAAAAGACGTTAGAAAACTTTCCTAACCTTATTACAACAAGTGCAATTTAATTTAGTCTAATCCAACTAAATATATTTTAGATAAGTTTACAATAATTTAATAATAAACGAACACAATAAAATAAATTTTTGTTAGGTTCATAATGAATTTTGCGAAATTATTGCATATATATATATATATATATATATATATATATATATATATATATATATATATATATATATATATATATATATATATATATATATATACATATAGGTTACTTTGGGACAGCCTCGTTTAGGTTGGATTAGATTAGCTTAGGTTACATTAGTTTGGGTTAGGTTGGAATTAGTTGGGATACTTTGAGGTCTGCTAATAAAAAAAAAATAATCAATTAAACAGTTACAGAAAATGGTGAAGCAAAGAGGAAACACTCAAGAATACACAGTCAGATAATCACTGTTTCCAGACACGACTGAGTCACCCAGCCTACTGTCTCACCAACACTGAAATACTGACAAAAACAGGGAGAATAGACTGTAAAAAAAAATTGCAGTAAGTGGATGAAGTTGATTGGATAATTGGGTTTAAATCCTATCGACCACACGAGGATCATTAAGGCTGCACGCAACCTGCTCACCACCACACAAGAATATTTTAACGAGTTAAGTCAGGAATCAAAGGAATCTCTCAGCATATATACTTTGAGAGATATATACTTCTCTGGGTATATACACAGTGAATGAGGCTAACACTCACGTACGTCATTATGTACATGTAACTACCTGTCTATTAAAGTTATATATAAATATTTGCGTTTTATAAGGCATACACAACTGATATTAATATTTTTTATAATAATAATAATAATAATAATAATAATAATAATAATAATAATAATAATAATCGTACTTATTATTATTATGTTATTATTATCCTTATTGTACTTACTGTCATTATTATTATTATTATTATTATTATTATTATTGTTATTATTACTAAAAATCTTTGATTGTAGCACACCTGTGATTGGTTTCAGGAGTTGTTCTTCTTTGATCAACCAGGCTGTTACTGCTAACGACCTGCAGGCGTACGCAGCCATCACAGCCTGGCTGATCTACGACTGTTTCAGAGGACATCAGGTCACGAAGACTTTCTCCAAACATTTTCCGCCGTATTGCTCAAACTTTATGAAGTGTGTGTAGGAACCAGTCATGGTGCTCTAGGAACCAATCATGGTGGGTTAGAACCAGTCATTGTGGAGTAGGAACCAGTCATGGTGGGGTAGGAACCAATCATGGTGAGTAAGAACCAGTCATTGTGGAGTAGGAACCAGTCACGGTGGGGTAGGAACCGGTCATGGTGGGGTAGGAACCAGTCATGGTGGGGTAAGAACCAGTCATGGTGGGGTAGAAAACAGTCATGGTGGGGTAGGAACCAGTCATGGTGGGCTAGGAACCAGTCACGGTGGGGTAGGAACCAGTCATCGTGGGGTAGGAACCAGTCATGGTGAGGTAGGAACAAGCCATGGTGGGGTAGGAACCAGTCTTGGTGAGGTAGGAACCAGTCATTGTGGGGTAGGAACCAGTCATGGTGGGGTAGGAACCAGTCTTGGTGAGGTAGGAACCAGTCATGGTGAAGTAGGAACCAGTCATGGTGGGGTAGGAACTAGTCTTGGTGAGGTCGGAACCAGTCATGGTGGGGTAGGAACCAGTCATGGTGGGGTAGGAACCAGTCATGGTGGGGTAGGAACCAGTCATGGTGAGGTAGGAACCAGTCATGTTGGGGTAGGAACCAGTCTTGGTGAGGTAGGAACCAGTCATGGTGGGGTAGGAACTAGTCTTAGTGAGGTAGGAACCAGTCATTGTGGGGTAAGAACCAGTCTTGGTGAGGTAGGAACCAGTCATGGTGGGGTAGGAACCAGTCTTGGTGAGGTAGGAACCAGTCATGGTGGGGTAGGAACTAGTCTTGGTGAGGTAGGAACCAGTCATGGTGGGGTAGGAACCAGTCTTGGTAAGGTAGGAACCAGTCATGGTGGGGTAGGAACTAGTCTTGGTGAGGTAGGAACCAGTCATGGTGGGGTAGGAACTAGTCTTGGTGAGGTAGGAACCAGTCATGGTGGGGTAGGAACCAGTCTTGGTGAGGTAGGAACCAGTCATGGTGGGGTAGGAACCAGTCATGGTGGGGTAGGAACCAGTCATGGTGGGGTAGGAACCAGTCATGGTGGGGTAGGAACCAGTCATGGTGGGGTAGGAACTAGTCATGGTGGGGTAGGAACCAGTCATGGTGGGGTAGGAACCAGTCATGGTGGGGTAGGAACCAGTCATGGTGGGGTAGGAACCAGTCTTGGTTAGGTAGGAACCATTCATGGTGGGGTAGGAACCAGTCATGGTGGGGTAGGAACCAGTCTTGGTGAGGTAGGAACCAGTCATGGTGGGGTAGGAACCAGTCTTGGTGAGGTAGGAACCAGTCATGGTGGGGTAGGAACCAGTCATGGTGGGGTAGGAACCAGTCATGTTGGGGTAGGAACCAGTCTTGGTGAGGTAGGAACCAGTCATGGTGGGGTAGGAACCAGTCATGTTGGGGTAGGAACCAGTCTTGGTGAGGTAGGAACCAGTCATGGTGGGGTAGGAACCAGTCTTGGTGGGGTAGGAACCAGTCATGGTGAGGTAGGAACCAGTCATGGTGGGGTAGGAACTAGTCTTGGTGAGGTAGGAACCAGTCATGGTGGGGTAGGAACCAGTCATGGTGGGGTAGGAACCAGTCATGGTGGGGTAGGAACCAGTCATGGTGAGGTAGGAACCAGTCATGGTGGGGTAGGACCCAGTCATGGTGGGGTAGGACCCAGTCAGGGTGGGGTAGGAACCAGTCATGGTAGGAACCAGTCATGGTGGGGTAGGAACCAGTCATGGTGGGGTAGGAACTAGTCTTGGTGAGGAAGGAACCAGTCATGGTGGGGTAGGAACCAGTCATGGTGGGGTAGGAACCAGTCATGGTGGGGTAGGAACCAGTCATGGTGGGGTAGGAACCAGTCATGGTGGGGTAGGAAGCAGTCATGGTGGGGTAGGAACCAGTCATGGTGGGGTAGGAACCAGTCATGGTGAGGTAGAAACCAGTCATGGTGGGGTAGGAACCAGTCATGGTGGGGTAGGAACCAGTCATGGTGAGGTAGAAACCAGTCATGGTGGGGTAGGAACCAGTCATGGTGGGGTAGGAAGCAGTCATGGTGGGGTAGGAACCAGTCATGGTGAGGTAGGAACCAGTCATGGTGGGGTAGGAACCAGTCATGGTGGGGTAGGAACCAGTCATGTCCAGTCATGGTGAGGGGAACCAGTCAGGAACCAGTCATGGTGGGGTAGGAACCAGTCATGGTGGGGTAGGAAGCAGTCATGGTGGGGTAGGAACCAGTCATGGTGGGGTAGGAACCAGTCATGGTGGGGTAGGAACCAGTCATGGTGAGGTAGGAACCAGTCATGGTGGGGTAGGAACCAGTCTTGGTGAGGTAGGAACCAGTCATGGTGGGGTAGGAACCAGTCATGGTGAGGTAGGAACCAGTCATGGTGGGGTAGGAACCAGTCATGGTGGGGTAGGAACCAGTCATGGTGGGGTAGGAACCAGTCATGGTGGGGTAGGAACCAGTCATGGTGGGGTAGGAACCAGTCATGGTGGGGTAGGAACCAGTCATGGTGGGGTAGGAACCAGTCATGGTGGGGTAGGAACCAGTCATGGTGGGAACCAGTATGGTGGGGTAGGAACCTGTCATGGTGGGGTAGGAAGCAGTCATGGTGGGGTAGGAACCAGTCATGGTGAGGTAGGAACCAGTCATGGTGGGGTAGGAACCAGTCATGGTGGGGTAGGAACCAGTCATGGTGGGGTAGGAACCAGTCATGGTGGGGTAGGAACCAGTCATGGTGGGGTAGGAACCAGTCATGGTGGGGTAGGAACTAGTCAGTCATGGTGGGGTAGGAACCAGTCATGGTGGGGTAGGAACCAGTCATGGTGGGGTAGGAACCAGTCATGGTGGGGTAGGAACCAGTCAAGGTAGGACCCAGTCATGGTGGGGTAGGAACTAGTCTTGGTGAGGTAGGAACCAGTCATGGTGGGGTAGGAACTAGTCTTGGTGAGGTAGGAACCAGTCATGGTGGGGTAGGAACCAGTCATGGTGGGGTAGGAACCAGTCGGGGTGGGGTAGGAACCAGTCATGGTGGGGTAGGAACCAGTCATGGTGGGGTAGGAACCAGTCTTGGTTAGGTAGGAACCATTCATGGTGGGGTAGGAACCAGTCATGGTGGGGTAGGAACCAGTCTTGGTGAGGTAGGAACCAGTCATGGTGGGGTAGGAACCAGTCTTGGTGAGGTAGGAACCAGTCATGGTGGGGTAGGAACCAGTCATGGTGGGGTAGGAACCAGTCATGTTGGGGTAGGAACCAGTCTTGGTGAGGTAGGAACCAGTCATGGTGGGGTAGGAACCAGTCATGTTGGGGTAGGAACCAGTCTTGGTGAGGTAGGAACCAGTCATGGTGGGGTAGGAACCAGTCTTGGTGGGGTAGGAACCAGTCATGGTGGGGTAGGAACCAGTCATGGTGGGGTAGGAACTAGTCTTGGTGAGGAAGGAACCAGTCATGGTGGGGTAGGAACCAGTCATGGTGGGGTAGGAACCAGTCATGGTGGGGTAGGAACCAGTCATGGTGGGGTAGGAACCAGTCATGGTGGGGTAGGAAGCAGTCATGGTGGGGTAGGAACCAGTCATGGTGGGGTAGGAACCAGTCATGGTGAGGTAGAAACCAGTCATGGTGGGGTAGGAACCAGTCATGGTGGGGTAGGAACCAGTCATGGTGAGGTAGAAACCAGTCATGGTGGGGTAGGAACCAGTCATGGTGGGGTAGGAACCAGTCATGGTGGGGTAGGAACCAGTCATGGTGGGGTAGGAACCAGTCATGGTGGGGTAGGAACTAGTCTTGGTGAGGAAGGAACCAGTCATGGTGGGGTAGGAACCAGTCATGGTGGGGTAGGAACCAGTCATGGTGGGGTAGGAACCAGTCATGGTGGGGTAGGAACCAGTCATGGTGGGGTAGGAAGCAGTCATGGTGGGGTAGGAACCAGTCATGGTGGGGTAGGAACCAGTCATGGTGGGGTAGGAACCAGTCATGGTGAGGTAGGAACCAGTCATGGTGGGGTAGGAACCAGTCTTGGTGAGGTAGGAACCAGTCATGGTGGGGTAGGAACCAGTCATGGTGGGGTAGGAAGCAGTCATGGTAGGAACCAGTCATGTAACCAGTCATGGTGGGGTAGGAACCAGTCATGGTGGGGTAGGAACCAGTCATGGTGGGGTAGGAACCAGTCATGGTGGGGTAGGAACCAGTCATGGTGGGGTAGGAACCAGTCATGGTGGGGTAGGAACCAGTCATGGTGGGGTAGGAACCAGTCATGGTGGGGTAGGAACCAGTCATGGTGGGGTAGGAACCAGTCATGGTGGGGTAGGAACCAGTCATGGTGGGGTAGGAAGCAGTCATGGTGGGGTAGGAAGCAGTCATGGTGGGGTAGGAACCAGTCATGGTGGGGTAGGAACCAGTCATGGTGGGGTAGGAACCAGTCATGGTGGGGTAGGAACCAGTCATGGTGGGGTAGGAACCAGTCATGGTGGGGTAGGAACCACTCAAGGTACACCATTAAGCTTTGCTATATCTTTGATAGGTTTCGAGAGTTTTTTTACTCTTACAGTTTATCGTTGGACCAGTGATGCTTAGCCAACCAGGCTGTTGCTACTGTCGGCCCACTGGTTCACATATCCTTCACAATCTGGCTGATCCGTTACTTGGAGGAGGTTGTCCGGTTTCCTTTTGAAGACTTCTTTCTACCCTTGTTCCAGAAGTTTTTCTGATATCTTCTGTTATGATGTTGATATAGTTTTGGAGTGGTTGGTGCTTTTATTTAATAAATGTAAGGCAGAGGGTAAGGTACCTTGGGATTGGCAGAGAGCATGCATAGTTCCTTTGTATAAAGGCAAAGAGGACAAATGAGAATGCAAAAATGATAGGGAATAAGTCTGTTGAGTATACCTGGTAAAGTGTATGGTAGAGTTATTATTTAAAGAATTAATAGTAAGACGGAGAGCAAGATAGCAGATGAACAAGGAGGCTTTAGGAAGGATAGTGGGTGTGTAGACAAAGTGTTTACAGTAAAACGTATAGGTGAACAGTATCTATATAAGGGTAAAGAGGTTTTCGTGGTATTTATGGATTTGGAAAAGCGGTATGACAGGGTGGTTTGGGGACCAGATGTTGCAAATGTATGGAATAGGAGGTAGGTTATTGAAAGCAGTGATAAGTTTTTACGAGGATAGTGAGGCTCTGGTTAGAGTATGTAGGAGAGAGGAAGATTATTTCCCAGTAAAAGTAAGCGTTAGACAAGGATGTGTGATGTCACCATGGTTGTTCAATATATTTATAGATTGGGTTGTAAGAGAAGTGAATGTTCGGGTGTTGGCAAGAGGTGTGGGGCTAAAAGATAAAGAATCTAACACAAAGTGGGAGTAGTCACAGTTGCTCCTTGCTGATGACACTGTCCTTTTGGGAGACTCTGAAGAGAAGTTGCAGAGGTTGATTGATGAGTTTGGTAGGGTATGTAAAAGAAAAAAATTGAAAGTGAATATAGGATAGAGTAAGGTGATGAGGATAACAAAAAAATTAGGTAACAAAATATTGGATATCAGGTTGGAGGGAGAGAGTATGGAGAAGGTGAATGTATTCAGATATTCAGGAGTGAACGTGTCAGCAGATGGGTCTATGAAAGATGAGGTGAATCATATAATTGATGAGCTGAAAAAGGTGAGTGGTGCACTGAGGAGTCTGTGGAGACAAAGAACTTAGTCCATGGAAGCAAAGAGGGAAATGTGTAAGAGTATAGTTATACCAATGCACTTATATGGGTATGAAGTATGGGTGATGAACGTTGTAACAAGGAGAAGGCTGGAGGCAGTAGAGATGTCGTGTCTGAGGGCAATGTGTGGTGTGAATATAATACAGAGAATTCGTAGTTAATAAATTAGGAGGTGCGGGATTACCAAAACTATTATCCAGAGGGCTGAGGCAGGGTTGTTGAGGTGGTTTGGATATGTAGAGAGAATGGAAAGAAATAGAATAGTTTTGAGAGTGTATAAATCTGTAGTGGAGGGAAGGCGGGGTAAAGGTTGGCCTAGAAAAGGTTTGAGGGCGGGGGTAAAGAGGATTTTGTGTGCGAGGGGCTTAGATTTCCAGCATGTATGCATGAGCGTGTTAGATTGGAGTGAATAGAGACAAACGGTTATTAGGACTTGATGTTCTGTTGGAGTGTGAGCAAGGAATCATTTATGAAGGGATTCAGGGAAATCGGCAGGCCGGGCTTGAGCCTTGGAGATGGGAAGTACAGTGCCTGGACTCTGAAGGAGGGGTGTTAATGTTGCAGTTTGATAACTGTAGTGTAAGTGCGCCTGTAGCAAGATAGTGATGGAGTGAATGATGATGATGATACAGTATTCCCTTATTGTGCCCACGGCATTCCTGCCTTTGACTGGGTTTATTCCACATATTTAAATGCCTTTGCGAAACCCTTGTACACTACATCTGTGTATTTTTTTCAATGCCTTCGAAATTTTGTCATAGTTGTTTAGTAGCTGAAACAGGCATGAACTTCCCGCTCTAAATCCATGCTGTTCTGGGTTATGCAGGTGATGATGTTACATAAAATCTGTAATCTGGCGTCTCATCAGCCCTTCAAAGATTTTTATGATGCGCGATGTTAGTGCTACTAGCCTGTATTATTTTGCTAGCGTTCTTCTGTCTCCTTTATGCAAAGTAACTATGTCTGCACACTTTAATGTCTTTAGGGTTTCACTTACATCTAAGATCTTTCTCCAAGGGATACTGAGTGCTCGTGCTGGTAGTATTTTCACTTCATAAATAAGGAATTTCACGAATCCAGTCCAGGTGCAGCATGAATGTGTGTGTTTTACATTTCTTTCTAGAATTCTTCAAGATTAATCCATATGTCACGTAGTTTAACGATCTGTGTGACCTTCAGGGGAAATTAAAATAGAATCTGCATTCTTCACCCTGCTTTCATTTAGTGGATTTTTTTTCAGCATCACTCATTTCTTTTTTCACCGTCAGTGAACAAAATTCCTGTGATTAATTGTCAATTCTAGAGGCAGTTCATAATTTATGCTTTGCATTCGTGCAGAAATGTTTTGAGTTTCTTGCAATATTCACTTTGTGTTTCTTCTGTCTGATATGACGGCTTAAGTTTTCTTCTATCTCTGTTATCCCCCTTCTTAAATTATCTTTCCTTCGTTGTGACACATTCACGTTTTTAAGCAATTCAGTTACCCTTTTCCTCCTGTACATTCTTATGCGTTCTTTTTATATATATAATATTCTTTTAGATTTTCTCAGTGGCACGGTGCTCATAACTGTTTCCCGGGATGTGTTTGACAGTTATTTGTTAATCTTGCCCTTGTCAATTCTCTGATTGTTCAAGTTAGATATGTTAAACATATCTTTTCGTACACTATTACTGGAGGGTTTTCCATGCATGAGATTATACTTGTTTAAACTTTCACAATGTTATCATCAGAGTATAGTGGATTTAAGATTATTATGTGTCCGATTAGTTCCTCGTTGTTATAAAGATCAAATTCGATGTATTTTTATTCCTGGTGGGTTATCTTGCTTGCTGATTTAAAGTTCCTTGGTATTTACCTGCTGGGTACGAACCAGTCACAGTGAGGATGAATCACTCAAGGTGGGTACGAATGAGTTATGGGTCTACTTAGAGGATACATGAAGGATTCTTCCGAAGGTCAGCAACCCCCACGGCCGGTCCCAGACCAAGCCTCCCGACCGAACAAGGCCCAATCAATCAGGCTGTTACTGCTGTCTTCACACAAGCCAATCGATTTAAGGAACTTGTCCAGTTCCCTCTTGTGCAGAGAGGAATATCGTTGATAGCTCTTGAACATCTGATACTTATCAAGTTCTTTATTACTGTACTTCATCTCGCCCTTGCTTTTTATTGGAGGCACTTTGACCGTGTGCCAAGTCTCTTGTTTTCAAGCGAAGTGATTCGTGTGTGAAGTTTTGGGACCAGTCCTTGTAAGATCTGTTTGACTTCATTAAATCCACAGTGCGGGCTAAACACTTTCAATAAAAATATCGCTTTATAATGCATTTGGGTCTCTTTATCCATCTGTTCAGTATTTATACCATTTATTTTCCTTCTTATCTATGTCGGACGTGAGAATGAGAAATAGAGGTGGGGAGAGTACTGTGTGTTAAGGAGTGGTCCACTGTAGCTGCCTCCCGCTTCTCCCTGTGTACTACTCTCTCTCAGCTCTATTCGTTAAGACGTTAAATATCTATCTGCCCACTTTACCATTTATTTCCTTTGAACTTATTTTGTGAGCTATCACATCATTGATGCACTTGTCGAAGGCTTTTTGCGAAATCAGTGTACACAACCTCAGCATTTAGCTTGTCTTCCAGTGCATTCAAGACCATATTGTAATGGGCTAGAAACTATTAAATGCAGAAGCGATCTGCTCTAAACCCATTCTGCCCTGGTTTGTGTAGTTGTTGATATTCCATGTTACTGGCGAGGATGTGATGTAAATGGTATAAAAAACCTACAGGCATGAACTACTTCTTTAGTGATTTTATCCAATAGCGAATCCACCTCCTGCTTTTACTCACCTGACAACAATATATAAGCCACTTCTCCGAGCGTATGCTGTACTTTTCTCAAGATGGAAAAGCACAGCATATGCTGAGGGACTGATAACCTTAAATTCCGCCTCATCTTCCAGCATTACCTCCCCCCGTCCTGGTATTACTCTATTTAAATACACAAATCTTCTCCTAAGTGGGAGAAACTAAGACATATTTTTTTTCACTGGTTAGATATTTTCGTATGTCTTAAATTCAGTAAACTGAAACAAATTAGCTTGTGTGTCAGGCCTCCTTTCACCTGTGTCCCAGATTATCGTCATATAAGACACAGTTATAAATACATATATCAGCAAGATACAATGTTTGTACACAGATGATTGACATTTAGTTATGCATGCAGAAAGCCCTTAGTTATACATTTATTTGTATTATGCTGTTTTTATATTGTGTTTATGGTTGTCATACTGGTAGGGAAGAGTGGCTGAGTGAGGTTATAACGAGGGGGAGAATTAATCGAGAACGAAGTGGTAAACACCGGTCTAGAGTGCGGGTAATTAATGGAACTAATCAATATTAATTAGGCAGAGTCTTGAGGCTTCCCAGTCCGACACCGGTAACCCAGTCTGATGACGCTGGTAACGAAGTCTGATGACGCTGGTAACACAGTCTTATGACGCTGGTAACCCGGTCTGATGACACTGGTAACCCAGCCTGACACTGGTAACCCAGTATGTCATTGATAACCTAGTCTAACACCAGTAACCCAGTCTGACCCCAGTAACCGAGTCAGACGCTTGTAACCCAGTTTAACAGCAATAACTCAGTCTGGCACTGATAACCCAGTCTGACATCAGCAACCCAGTCTGACACAAATAAACCAGTCTGACCTTGATAACCCCTTCTTACACTGGTAACCCAGTCTGTCACTGATAACCCAGTCTGACACCAGTAACCCAGTCTAATACCAGAAACCCAGTCTGACACCCGTAACCCGGTCTGACATCAGGAATCTAGTCTGACACCAGTAACCCAGTCTGACACTGATCACCCAGTCTGACACCAGTAACCCAGTATGACACTCGTAACCCAGTCTGACACCAGTAACCCAATTTAAAACCAGTAACCCAGTCTGACACCAGAAACTCTATCTGACACCAGAAACCCAGTTTAGCACCAGCAACCAAGTCTGACATCAGTAAACTAAGCTGACACCAGTAACCCAGTCTGACTCATGTAACTCAGTCTGACACTAGTAACCCAGTCTGACACTGATAACCCAGTCTGACACTAATAACCCAGTCTGACACCATTAACCCAGTCTGACACTGATAACCCAGTCTGACACCAATAACCCAGCCTGAGTAACACGGTCTGACGCTGATAACCCAATATGGCACCAGTATCCCAGGCTGACATCAGTAACCCAATCTGACACCGATAACCGACGAGCCTGGCCCATGGCCGGGCTCGTCTGGTTCTTGCCTGGTTAACCAGGTTGTTGCTGCTGGAGGCCCACTGTCCCACATATCCATCACAGCCTGGTTGATCTGGCACCTGGTGAAGATACTTGTCCAGTTTCCTCTTGAAGGCTTCAACACTTGTTCCAGCAGTGTTTCTGATATCTTCCTGTAAGATGTTGAATAGTCTGGGACCTCGGATGTTGATACAGTGTTCCCTTATTGTCCCCACCGCACCCCTGCTCCTCACTGGGTTTATTTTACACTTTCTCTCATATCTCTCACTCTAGTATGTTGTTATGGCAGTGTACAGATTTGGAACCAGACCCTCGAGTACTTTCCAGATGTATTATCATGCATCTCTCTCTCCTCCGCTCCACTGAGTACATGTTCAAAACTTTAAGGCGCTCCCAGTAGTTTAGGTGCTTTACTGGCTCAGTGTCAGCCGTAATCGATCTCTGCATTTGTTCTAGCTCTGATATTTCTCCTGTTTTGAACGGGGCCGCAATATTCTAAAGGAGGGAGCACTAGCGATTTGAAGAGTGTCACCATTGGCATTATTTCCTTTGTTTTGAAAGTTCTCAATACCTACCCAGTCATCTTCCTGGCTGTCGTAATTTTTGTTTTGTTATGGTCTTTAAAAGAAAGGTCAGCTTACAAAATTATTCCCAGGTCTTTTACATGTTCCTTTCTTTTCATTTGGTGACCCTTTGAGTTTTGTATACAGTGTTCCTTTTGAGTTCTTCATTCTTTCCATACCTAAGCAGCTGCAACTTATCACCACTGAACGTCAAGTTGTTCTCCACTGCCCACTGGAAAACCCTGTTTATGTCTTCCTGTAATTTTTCAGTGTCCTCTATCGTAGTGTGGCACCAGTAACCCAATCTGACACTGATAACCCAACCTGTCACTAGCAACCCAGACTGATACTAGTAACCCGGTCTGACACTGGTAACCTAGTCTGACACTGATAACCCAGTCTGACGCCAGAAGTCTAATCTGACACCAGAAGCCAAGTCTGACACTGGTAACAAAGTCTGACACCAGTAACCCAGTTTCACACCAGAAACCCAGTCTGACACCAGTAACGCAGTCCAACACCAGTAACCCAGTCTGACATCAGTAATCTATTCTGACACCAGTAACCCAGTTTAACACTTGCAACCCAGTGTGACATGAGTAACCCAGTCTGACAGTGGTAATCCAGTCTGACATCAGTAATCCAGTCTGACACCAGTAACCCAGCCTGACACTGGTAACCCAGTCTGACTCCAGTGCCCCAGTATGTCTCTGGTAACCCAGCCTGACAACAGTAACCCAGTCTGACACTGGTAACCCAGCCTGACATTTATAACTCTGTCTGACAATGATTACCCAGTCTGACAGCAGTAACTCAATCTGACATCAGGAACCTAATCTGACACTTGTAACTCAGTCTGACACTAGCAACCTAATCTGACACTGGTAACCCATCCTGACACCAGCAACCCAGTCTGATACTGGTAATCCAGCCTGACACCAGCAACCAAGTCTGATACTGGTATCCCGGCCTGATACTGGTAAATCAGTCTGACGTTGATAACCCAGTCTGACACTGATAACCCAGTCTGGCACCAGTAACCCAGTCTGACACTTGTAATTCAGTCTGACATGAGTAATCCAGTATGATTCTAGTAACCCACCCTGACAACAGTAACCCAATGTGACGCATGTAACCCAGCCTGACACTAGTAACCCTGCCTACCAATAATAACCCTGTCTGACAGCAGTAGCCCAGAATGACACCAGCAACCCAGTCTGATATCAGGAACCTAATCTGGCACTTGTAACTCAGTCTGACACTAGTAACCCATTCTGACATTGGTAACCCATCCTGACACCAGCAGCCCTGTCTTATACTGGTAACCCGGCCTGACACCCGCAACCCAGTATGACACTGATAACCAAGTCTGACACTGATAATGCAGTTTGACACCAGTAACCAAGTCTGACACTTGTAACCCAGTCTGACATGAGTAACCCAGTCTGACACTGGTAACCCTCTCTGACAATGATAACCTAGTCTGACTCTTGTAATCCAGCCTGACACCAGTAACCCAGACTGACACTGGTAACCCAGCCTGACACTGGTAACCCTTTCTGACAATGATAACCCAGTCTGACACCAGATATCCAGTCTAACACTGGTAACCAAGTCTGACACTGATAATCCAGGCTGACACCACTAACCCAGTCAGAAACCAGAAACCCAGTCTGACACCAGTAACGTAGTCTAACACCAGTAACTCAGTCTGACATCAGTAACCTAGTCTGACATCAGTAAGCCAGTCTGACTCTTGTAATCCAGCCTGACACCAGTAACCCAGACTGACACTGGTAACCCAGCCTGACACTGGTAACCCTTTCTGACAATGATAACCCAGTCTGACACCAGATATCCAGTCTAACACTGGTAACCAAGTCTGACACTGATAATCCAGGCTGACACCACTAACCCAGTCAGAAACCAGAAACCCAGTCTGACACCAGTAACGTAGTCTAACACCAGTAACTCAGTCTGACATCAGTAACCTAGTCTGACACCAGTAAGCCAGTCTGACACTTGTAATCCAGTCTGACACCAGTAACCCAGTCTGACACTGGTAACCCAGTCTGACACTAGTAGCCCAGTCTGACACTGATAACCCAGTCTGACACCAGTAACCCAGTCTGACACTGGTAACCCAGCCTGACATTGGAAACCCTGTCTGACATTTGTAACTCAGTCTGACATTAGTAATTCAGTCTGACACCAGTAACCCAGTCTGGCACTGTTAACACAGTCTGACACTGGTAGCCCTGTCTGACACTGTTAATCCAGTCTGACAGAAATAACCCAGTCTGACTCTTGTAATCCAGCCTGCCACCAGTAACCCAGTATGACACTGGTAACCCAGCCTGGCACTGGTAACCCAGCCTGGCACTGGTAACCCTCTCTGACAATGATAACCCAGTCTGACACCAGATACCAAGACTAACACTGGTAACCAAGTCTGACACTGATAATTCAGTCTGACACCAGTAACCCAGTCAGAAACCAGAAACCCAGTCTGACTCCAGTAACGTAGTCTAACACCAGTAACTCAGTCTAACATCAGTAACCTAGTCTGACACCAGTAAGCCAGTCTGACACTTGTAACCAAATCTGACATGAGTAACCCAGTCTGACACCAGTAACCCAGTCGGACACCAGTAACGCAGTCTAACACCAGTAATTCAGTCTGACATCAGTAACCTAGTCTGACACCAGTAAGCCAGTCTGACACTTGTAACCCAATCTGACATGAGTAACCTAGTCTGACACCAGTAAGTCAGTCTGACACTTGTAACTCATCTGACATAACCCAGCTTGACACTGGTAGCCCAGTCTGACACCAGTAACCCACTCTGACACCAGTAACCCAGTCTGACATTGATAACCCAGCTTGACACTGGAAACCCTGTCTGATATTTGTAATTCAGTCTGACACTAGTAACCCAATCTGAAACTAGTAATCCAGTCTGACACCAGTAACCCAGTCCGACACTGATAACCCAGTCTCACACTGATAACCTAGCCTGACACTGATAACCCAGTCTGACATCAATAACCCAGCCTGACACCAGTAACCCAGTCCGACACTGATAACCCAGTCTGACGACAGTAACCCAGTCTGACTCCGGAAACCCACTCTGACACCAATAACCCCGTCTGACACCTGTAACCCAGTCTGACATCGGGAACCTAGTCTGACACCAGTAACCCAGTCTAACATTTGTAACTCAGTCTGACACACGTAACCCAGTCTGACACTGATAACCCAGTGTGACACCAGTAACCCAGTATGACATCAGGAACCTAAACTGACACTTGTAGCTCAGTCTGGCATTAGTAACCCAGTCTGACACTTGTAATCCAGTCTAACACCAGTAACTCAGTTTGACACAGGCAGCCCAGGCTGACACTGGTAGGCCAGTGTGACACTGATAATCCAGGCTGACACTACTAACCCAGTCTGACACCAGTAACCCAGTCTGACACCAGTAACTCACTCTGACACTAGTAACCCAGTCTGACACTGGTAACCCAGCCTGACACCAGTAACCCAGTCTGACACTGATAACCCAGTCTGACACTAGTAACCCAGTCTGACACTGGTAATCCAGTCTGACACCAGTAACTCAATCTGACACTGGTAACCCAGTGTGACACTAATACCACTAACCCAGTCTGACAACAGAAACCCAGTCTGACACCAGTAACCAAGTCTGACACTTGTCCAGTTTCCTCTTGAAGGCTTCTACACTTGTTCCAGTAGTGTTTGTAATATCTTCTGGTAAGATGATAAATAATCTGAGGCCACGGATGTTGATACAGTGCTCCCTTGTTGTGCCCACTGCACCCCTGCTTTTCACTGTCTAACAGTTTCCTTGACATGTTTTGTTTCCATTGTTAGACAACATTCTTATATAGTTCAAGCCGAAGATGGAAGTTGATGTTAAGAAGATGTTCTAGACAGCAGAGAAGGAAGGGCAAAGAGAGGGAGGGATAGTAGAGATGGAGAGAGGTGGAGAAAGAGGGAAGGAGGGAAGAGAAAGAAGGGGAAGAGAGAGGGATGGTGGGTAGAAAAGGAGCGAGGGGAGAAAGAAAGAGATGGAGAGTGGAGAAGGAGAGGAATAAGAGCAGGGGAGAGAACGGAGAACAGGAAATAAAGGGAAAGAGGATAGAGAGAGAGAAAGAAATGAGAGCGATAGTGAGGGAAGTGTGGGTGAAAACCTAGAAGCAAGGAGTGAAAGATAGTGATGGAGGGAGTGATGGAGAGAGAGAGAGAGAGAGAGAGAGAGAGAGAGAGAGAGAGAGAGAGAGAGAGAGAGAGAGAGAGAGAGAGAAATAGAGATGGAATGAGTAACTGAGTGAAGGGAATGAGACAGGGAGAGAGACAGGGAGGGAGAGAGGGAGAGAGAGAGAGAGTGAGAGAAAGAGAGAGAGAGAGAGAGAGAGAGAGAGAGAGAGAGAGAGAGAGAGAGAGAGAGAGAGAGAGAGAGAGAAAGAGAGAGACAGACAGACAGACAGAGACAGAGAGAGAGAGACAGACAGACAGACAGAGAGAGAGAGAGTGAGGGAAATAGAGATGGAATGAGTAACTGAGTGAAGGGAGAGAGACAGGGAGAGAGAGAGAGAGAGAGAGAGAGAGAGAGAGAGAGAGTAAGAGAGAGAAAGAGAGAGAGAGAGAGAGAGAGAGGAGAGAGAGAGAGAGAGAGAGAGAGAGAGAGAGAGAGAGAGAGAGAGAGAGAGAGAGAGAGAGAGAGAGAGAGACTGTACACTGACATTCACTTATCCAAGGGAAGAAATGCCAGTTGCTCTAAGCTACATCAATCACCAGCTAAGAGCTATATCAGCTTGGGGAAATAGATGGCAAGTAACATTTGCATCTGAGAAAACGCAAATGATGATGATCTCTAGGCACCATGATGGTAATGCTGGTGCAGTAGTAAGGATGAATGGGAGGGTGTTGGCACCTGGAGAAGAAGTTGATATCCTTGGGGTGAAATTTGACTCCAAACTAACCATGAAGAACCATGTTGTAAATCTTGCAAACAAGGCAGCCAGGAAGCTTACAGCACTTCGCCGTATCTCGCATCTGCTTGACAGTAGGGGTTGCAAGATTCTGTACGAGGCACAAGTACGCTCACACCTTGAGTATGCTGCAATTTCTTGGTTTGCCTGCCCCCCCCCCTCTCATCTGCGACTGCCTGGACCCATCCTGAATAAATCTGTCATTTCAGCAGAGCCTTCAACACAGGAGGGATGTGGGTGGCCTTACTGTTATGTACAAGGCCAATATTGTCAAAGTACCACACTTGGATCCACTTCGAGGACAGCGTGAAACAAGCTTCTATACCACAAGACAGGCAGAAAGCAGCAACTTCACTCTGGCTGTACCCTTCTCCAGAACATCTCTCCATCTGAGATCATATATATCCAGGATAACTCGAGTATGGAACACATTCGTACAGCATAATAATGTCAACGAGATAAAGTCAGTTGATCAAATGAAAATGCTGGCCCACAGATGGCTCCAACTTCATCCTGTTCCCTACTTTTGTCTCATAACAATAAAAATACTTTCAAATGAGCTGATGTAGGTAACAGCTCTTAGCTTGCCAATAAAGTTAGGAATCCTTAACCTGTAAATAGCTTGTCAATAAAGCTAGGGATCCTTAACTTTGTCAAACCCTGTGTGTGTGTAGAGAGAGAGAGAGAGAGAGAGAGAGAGAGAGAGAGAGAAAGAGAGACCGCAGGTAGGGGTGGAGGAACAAAGTTCAGCTGGCAGTAGAGAAGAACATTTCCTCTCACCTGCACTCTGCCTCCCTCCAGGAAATTCCTTACAAATGCCAATAATAAACCTGTGAAGAGTGTCCAGTGTACTCGTACTCTCGCAGCTCACTCTGAGGCCAGACTTGCCAGATGACTACCACTTCCAACAAATTATTGATATTGACCGCTCGCAAGCGCATATAACCATAACAACCTGGTTGATCTGGTATTTCATATCTGATGACTGCAGGACACTCTTAAACCACGGATGTTGACGCTATGTTCTCGTACTGTGCCCATGATACCCTTGCTGTTCACGAGGTCTGTTTTACACGTCATTCCATAACTCTCACTCCAGTATGTTGTTGTAGTAGTGGGTAGATCTGGAACTAGGTCCTCAAGTATCTTCCAGATCAATATTATATCAGTACATTCCAGTGCTCTGGAGTGTTGCCAGTGGTTTAAAAGCTGCATTGTCTGAGTGAGAGCAATAAACGATCTGTTCGTGTTTTCCTGCTCTGATATCTCTCCTGCACTAAACAGAGCCGTCGACACAGAGCAATATTCTAAATGAGAGCACGTGTGATGTCAAGGTTCTCTGCGCTAACACAACTTTATCATGTAGTCTCTCATTATTTACGTCAATATTCTGGCATTCCTGTCATTTGCTCTATTATGTTCAATAACAGACAGGTCATTTGATATTATGCCCAATTCCTTCACATGTTCCTCTCGCTCTATTAAGTGATCCTCCTGCTTTTAATCGAGTGCAGTACTCCCTTTGATCTCCCAGTCCTTTCCTAATCTGAGCAGTTAGAACCTGGCATCGTTGATCATGTTATTTCTTTCCCTCCCTGACAGACCTTCTTGAAATCTCTCACTTTTTCCGCGTCATGCACCGAGGAGACTTTCTTGCTGGTTTTGTTATCCATGTCAACAGAGACAGAAAGGTCAGACAGAGAGTGTGCCTGAGGCCTGTACTTAGCTCAGTGAGGACGTGTCGAGTGTGCTCTCTACGGACTGAACCAAGATGCCCTCCATCGAGCTACTTTACCAACAGCTTAAGGAAGAATTGAGGATGGCGATGATGGAGATTCGGCGACTGACCGAGGAAAACAAGAAGATTCGTAGTAGTCCTCCTGTTTTGAGTCCTCAGGTCAAGAAGGGAAACTGGTCAGTGGCTGGACAGCATGGAACGAAGTTGGCGATCAAGAAGACGAATGGAAAGGTGGAAACGATGAAGAAGAAAGAGACTGCTGTGGAAACTGTTGTGGAAACGAATGGAAAGGGGGAAACGATGAAGAAGAAAGAGACTGCTGTGGAAACTGTTGTGGAAACATCTAATGCATTCTTAGTGCTACCCGACGAATGTGAGTCGACTACTGGGAACGTCACGACGAACGACACCAAGGAAGGTAAGAATATTGTTGTTGTTGGGGATAGCCAAGTTAGGTATATGGATAGGGCGTTCTGCTTGAAGGACAGGAGTAGGAGACAGAGGGTTTGCTTTCCTGGGGCTGGGATGGAGGATATTGTTAGCCGTCTGGATGACATCATGCGAGGTAATGGGAGCAATCCTATTATCTGTCTCAGTGCTTGAGGCAACGATGTTGGCAAACGTAGGAGTGAAGACCTGATTAGCAGGTATAGGTCAGCAATAGAAATAATTAGGAGGAAGGGTGGGAACCCTGACATATGTGGTATTTTGCCAAGGAGAGGGGTTGGAAATGAATGGTTGCCCAGGGCAATTGGTGTCAATTGCTGGCTGGACAAATACTGTAAGGAAAATGCGGTAACATTCATTGACAACTGGGACCTCTTCTATGGCAGAAATGACATGTATGCCAGGGATGGGGTTCACTTATCTAGGTCTGGGGTGGGGGCACTGGCAACTGCAGTGGAGGGAGCTGTTAGGACTTTAAACTAGGAATAGTTAGTGGTATGGGTTTTGACAGGAAAACAGTGAAGTCCCAGTGTAGTAATATTATGAGTTCTAGGGGAACTAGCAATAAGCAGAACGAGGTAGATATTGAAAAGCCAGTGACACTGGGTGATAAGGACAGTAATAGGTTTAGTAGAAAAACAGAAATGAGCAGGAAGGGTAAAGAGAAAGGAGAGTCTTTCAATGCTAATAGCCGTAGTGCTAGGAATAAGATGGACGAGTTGAGATTAGTTGCTAGTGCAGGTAACATTGATGTATTTGCCTTAACTGAGACGTGGTTTAATTCAAAAAGTCGGGACATGCCTGCAGAATGTCACATTCAGGGTTTTAAATTGTTCCAAGTTGATAGAAGTATCGGGAAGGGGGGTGGGGTGGCATTGTATGTCCGAGATCGCTTGAACTGTTGCATAAAAATGGGTATTAAGTCTGAAGTAACACATACAGTCTGTTTGGATAGAATTTTCAGAGGAGCAAGAAAAATTTATCTTAGGTGTGATATACCGTCCCCCAAACTTAGATAGGGACCAAGGGAGACTACTATGGGAGGAAATTGTTAGGGCCACAAGGCACGATAATGTAGTAATTCTAGGAGACTAACTTTATTCATATTGATTGGAATTTCTTGACTGGGAATTTAGAATCATACGACTTCTTAGAAGCAGTTCATGATTGTTTTTTGAAGCAGTTTGTGACAGAACCAAGGGGAAATAACCTGCCTGACTTAGCTCTGGCAAACAATGAATCCCTTGTTAATAATTTAGAAATTTCAGAGGAACTGGGTACTAGCGACCACAAATCAATTACATTTAGCATTGAATGGAAGTATGATAGTAGGGATAACTCAGTAACAGTCCCAGATTTTCGCTTAGCAGATTACGATGGGCTTAGAGAACACTTATCATCTGTTGACTGGGGTAACGAAGAGAGCTATCAACATGACAGTTTTCTGAACACTATACATGCTGCTCAAAGAACGTTTATTCCGTATAAAGAAATTAGATCAAATAGAAATGACCCAAAATGGATGAATAATAGGCTGAAATATCTACTAGGGCATAAGAAGGGAATTTATAGGCGTATCAAAAGAGGTGAGGGTCACCTTATGAATCAGTATATTGACATTAAGAGGGACATTAAAAAGGGGATAAGAAAAGCTAAAAGGGACTATGAAATTAAAGTTGCTAGGGATTCGAAAACTAACCCAAAAAGTTTTTTCCAGGTCTATAGAACAAAAGTTAAAGATAAGATAGGTCCCCTTAAAAATAACTGACAAAGAGAATGAAATGTGCTCGATTTTAAATAATTATTTTCTCTCGGTTTTAACACAGGAAGACACTAACAATATTCCAGTAATTTTTATAATGGGCCTGAAGAAGATAAATTATGTAACATCACAGTCACTAGTGAAATGGTTGTGAAGCAGATAGACCGACTGAAGCAAAATAAGTCGCCGGGTCCTGATGAGGTTTTTTCAAGGGTTCTTAAGGAATGCAAAATGGAACTCTGTGAACCATTAACTAATATTTTTAATTTATCTCTTCAAACAGGTGTAGTGTCTGATATGTGGAAGATGGCTAATGTAATTCCTATTTTTAAAGCAGGGGGCAAGTCGTTACCGTCAAATTACCGCCCAATAAGCCTGACCTCAATTGTAGGCAAATTACTAGAGTCAATTATAGCTGAGATTATAAGAAATCATCTCGATAAGCATAGCTTGATTAATGATTCTCAGCATGGATTCACGAGAGGCCGGTCTTGTCTAACTAATTTATTAACTTTCTTCAGTAAAGTTTTTGAGGCTGTTGATCACGATAAAGAATTTGATATTATTTACTTAGATTTTAGTAAGGCTTTTGATAGAGTTCCACACCAAAGACTGTCAAAGAAATTGGCAGCTCATGGCATTGGGGGAAAAGTGCTCTCGTGGATCGAGTCATGGCTCACTGACAGGAAGCAGAGTGTCTATAAATGGGGTTAAATCAAAGTGGGGATCTGTAACAAGTGGCGTACAACAGGGAACAGTCTTAGGCCCGTTGTTGTTTATAATATATATCAATGACCTTGATAAGGGTATTACTAGTGATATGAGCAAATTCGCCGATGACACAAAGATAGGTAGGATAATTGATTCAAACGTAGATCTTAGGAAACTTCAGGAGGATTTAGGCAAACTCTATTCTTGGTCAGAAAAGTGGCAGATGCAGTTTAATGTAGATAAATGCAAGGTTCTGAAGCTCGGGAGTGTTTATAACCCTAGCACTTATAAGTTAAATAATGTAGAACTTATCCATACGGATTGCGAAAAGGACTTGGGGGTTATGGTGAGCAGCAACCTTAAACCAAGACAGCAATGCCTAAGCGTACGTAATAAGGCAAATAGATTATTGGGATTTATATCAAGAAGTGTAAGCAACAGAAGTTCAGAGGTCATACTGCAGCTTTATACATCATTAGTAAGGCCTCACCTAGATTATGCAGCTCAGTTCTGGTCTCCATATTACAGAACGGATATAAATTCGTTAGAAAATATTCAGCATAGAATGACTAAATTAATACATAGCATTAGAAATCTTCCCTATGAAGAAAGATTGACTTGTTAGAAGAAGAATAAGGGGAGACGTGATCGAAGTGTATAAGTGGAAGATAGGTATTAATAAAGGAGATATTAATAAGGTCTTGAGGATGTCTCTCCAAGAGAGAACCCGCAGTAATGGATTTAAATTAAACAAGTTTAGATTTAGAAAGGACATAGGAAAGCATTGGTTTGGAAATAGGGTAGTTGATGAGTGGAACAGTCTACCTAGTTGGGTTATTGAGGCTGGGACTTTGGGTAGTTTCAAATTTAGGTTGGATAAATATATGAATGAGAGGAGTTGGATTTGATTGGGACTTGCAAATGAGTGGATAGAGTTATCAGAGATTATTTCTTGGGTAGCATTGAAAATTGGGTTGGGCAAATGTTTTGTTAGTGGGATGGATTGTAAAGGACCTGCCTAGTATGGGCCAACAGGCCTGCTGCAGTGATCCTCCTTTCTTATGTTCTTATGTCCGCTACGAGGATGAGAAATGGTCGAGGTACCAGTGCCAAGCCTTGGAGTACCTTTTTATTGTATCGAACCCATCTGGCACTTATTAACACAGGGCTCGGTAACTGTACCTATGGCACCTCTTTACTCATTGTACTCATGGCACCGCAACACCCACTGTAGCTATGGCACCTCTTCACCCACTGTAGTTATGGCACCTCTACACTAACTGTAACTATGTCACCTCTACTCTCACTGTAACTATGGCACCTCTACACTTATTTCCATTATAGTATTCCCTACATTTCTTATATAATTATCTCCTTTTGTCTCTCCTTCCATCTACCATCACCCTCCCTTGGTCTTTCCTTCCATTTATCATCACCCTTCCTTGGTCTCTCCTTCCATTTATCATCACCCTCCCTTGGTCTCTGCTTCCGTCTACCATCACCCTCCCTTGGTCTCTCCCATCTTTCTTGTTTTCAATTCCCTCATTCCTTCTTCGGATCCTCTAGGGCTCGCTCTCTAATCTTAGCACCTCTGCTAATCCTAGCACTTCTTTTGCTTCTAGCACCCTCCTTGTACTATTAGCACCCTTTCTTCTGCCTCTAGCACCCCTCCTTCTTCTTCTAGCACCCCTTCTCCTAGCACTCGTAATGCTCCTAGCACTTTTCCTCCTACTCCTAGCACCCATCCAACTACTCCTAGCACCCCTCCTACTCTAGTACCCCTCCTCCTAGCACCCCTCTTTCTATAAGAACCTCTCATTCTCCTAGCACCCCTCTTATTCCTAGCAACCCTCCTACTCCTGGCACCCTTCTTTCTCCGAGCACCTCTCCTACTTCTAGCACCCCTCTTACTCATAGCACCCTTCCTGCTCCTAGCACCCTTCTGTTTAGTGCAAATTCTCCTTCATTCGTATTCCCTTAGAATACCCCCTCTCTCTTCCCTATAATCCTAGCACCCTCTCCTATAATCCTAGCACCCTCCCTTATAATCCTAGCAGGGAATCCGACCTGAGACGCAGTGCCAATTAACCATTAATTAATAGTGTGTAAGCAATCACCGCCTCGTTATCTCCCCCAGCACCCTTCCTGGGGAGAGAGGGAGGGGCGGGGGAGGTAACATAAGTAGGTAAATGGAAGGGAAGTGGATAGGAAGAGGGAGAGAGGCAAGGGGAAGCGGGAAGAGGTTAATGACGGTAGGGGGGGAGGGAAGGGTATACGGGGTGGGGGAGAAGGGGCGGGAGAATATGGGTAGAGGGAGAATAGGAGAGGGAGTGGAGGGAGAGGGTGGATGGGGAAACAAGGAAAAAAGTAGATGAGAGGGATGTGAAAGGGGTGGGGATGCGGGACTGAACAGGAGGAGAGAAGAGGAGGGGAGGTGGAGAGGTGAGAGAAGGGGAGGGGGAAGAGGAGGAGGAGGATGAGGAGGAGGAGGAGGAGGAGGAGGAGGAGGAGGAGGAGGAGGAGGAGGAGGAGAGAGCGAGAGAGCGAGAGAGGGAGAGATAGATAGATAGATAGATAGATAGATAGATAGATAGATAGATAGAGAGAGAGAGAGAGAGAGAGAAAGAGAGAGAGAGAGAGAGAGAGAGAGAGAGAGAGAGAGAGAGAGAGAGAGAGAGAGAGAGATAGAGAGAGAGAGAGAGAGAGAGAGAGAGAGAGAGAGAGAGAGAGAGAGAGAGAGAGAGAGAGAGAGAGAGAGAGAGAGAGAGAGAGAGAGTGAGTCTTCACTTAACATTCTTAATTTTAACACTTCTTACATAAGCTTTACATTTATAAAGATAATTTGTTAAGGTCAAATTTATATCAATTTCTTATTCTTATAGAGTTGGGATCTTATTTATTTTTACTAAATTTTTTATTGTAATTTGAAATCATTTCATGTAGCTTTTCCTTTTTTTTTTTTTTTTTAACTCTCTTCATTGTTGTTCTTTCCTTGTTTCCAAAATTTATTAGTGGGTTTTCCCTCTCCTTTCCTTCAGCAACCTACAACCAATGAATATCTCTTATTTTTAATTTATATTGACTTAATGGTCAGTTTCCTGCCTTTTCTTCGTATCTTTCATGTATCACTCTTCATTCTTGCCTTTATAAAATTAAATAATTGCTGCTTGACATTTGTCTATTTCAGTTATCACACTTTCCCATTTTTGTTGATTATTTCTTTGTCTAAAATTTCTTATCTAATGTTCTCCACTTTTCCGTTTATTTTGAATCTCCTGCACGAACATTTTACGTGTGTCAACCTACCATATTTTCCGGCATATAAGGCGCACGACATATATATCATAACGGTAAATCAGTAAAACCCTAACCCAAAGTCTTCCCTTGACCCTGACCTTGAGCATATAAGGCGCAGGCTGATTTTCCAAGACTTTCTGTGGGAAAAAAGGCGCGCCTTATGTGCCGGAAAATATGGTACTTCTTAATTCCCTTTTCTTTTGTATATCTGTTAATGGCATCGTGGATCTTTGCTGAACTTATGGCACTGCTGCCACTGTCTTAACCCAGGCCTCCTCACTCGCAGAGGTGATGCTAACATCACTAACAACTCTCCTCTTGTTTGACTGCTAAGTTCTTCATACCGTTTACTCTCTTCTTCCATTATTTTGTTTTATTTACCACGCCAGCCAATTATTCTTCATTAGAGTGAGCATTCTATATAACTTGTCTCTCCCTCACTACGTCCTTCGCTCCTCCCTACACCAGACCTCTCACTACGTCCCTCGCTCCTCCCTACACCAGACCTCTCACTACGTCCCACACTCCTCCCTACACCAGACCTCTCACTACGTCCCTCGCTCCTCCCTACACCAGACCTCTCACTACGTCCCACACTCCTCCCTACACCAGACCTCTCACTACGTCCCTCGCTAATCCCTACACCAGAACCTCTCACTAGGTCTCTCACTCCTCCCTATAACAGATGACATGATGTAAACAAAACACGATGTGTCACCCTAGTTTAATCTTCGAAAATTTCTGTCTGTGTAAGAAGACCTAGTGTAAGACTAGGCCTCGGGGCCGACGATTCCCAGTAACAGATGTAATGGGTATAAACATCACACACAGAGTTATACATTTTTAAACAGAGAAATCAATCACACGGTACATAAATCTCTGGACTGCCACTCACACAATGTTCAGATATAAATACACAGACAACAGTTATACGTCAGTATTCACCACTGCACAAAAATACACTAATACCACATTCAGATTCATTTTGCCTTTATATGCACACTGTTAAAACACACACACACACACACACACACACACACACACACACACACACACACACACACACACACACACACACCAACAGGGAATACACCAACAAGTGGTGGATGACATACACACAACTGAGGAGGAGGTGAAGAAGCTGCTAAGTGACCTTGATTCCTTGATTCCTCAAAGGCAATTGGACCGGACAACATCTCCCCATGGGTCCTTAGAGAGGAAGCAGAAATACCGTGCGTCCCCATTAACCACAATCATCAACACATCCCTTGAAAATGGGCAACTACCTGAGGTATGGAAGACGGCAAATGTAGTTCCCATTTTTAAAAAAAAGGAGACAGAAAAGAGGCGCTAAAAAATACAGACCAGTGTCACTGACGTGTATAGTATACAAAGTCATGGAGAAGATTATCAGGAGGAGAGTGGTTGAGCACCTGGAATGGAACAAAAGTATAAATGACAACCAGCACGGTTTCATGGAAGGCAAATCCTGTGTCACAAACCTTCTGGAGTTTTATGATAAAGTTACAGAAGTAAGTAACGAGAGAGATGGGTGGGATGATTGCATCTTCTTGGACTGCAAGAAGGCCTTCGACACAGTTCCTCACAAGAGATTAGTGCAGAAACTAGAGGATCAGGCGCGTATAACGGGAAGGGCACTTCAATGGATCAGAGAATACATGACAGGGAGGTAACAACGAGTCATGGTACGTGATGAGGTATCACAGTGGGTACCTGTGACGAGAGGGGTCCCACAGGGGTCGGTCCTAGGACCAGTGCTATTTTTGGTATATGTGAATGACATGATGAAAAGGGCAGACTCAGAAGTGTCCATGTTCGCAGATGATGTGAAGTTAATGAGGAGAATAAAATCAGATGAGGATCAGGCAGGACTTCAAAGAAACCTGGACAGGCTGGACACCTGGTCCAGCAACTGGCTCCTCGACTTTAACCCCACTAAATGCAGTCATGAAGATCTGGGAAGGGCAAAGAAGACCGCAGACAGAGTATAGGCTAGGTGGCCAAAGACTGCAAACCTCACTCAAGGAGAAAGATCTTGGGGTGAGTATAACACCGAGCATGTCTCCGGAAGCACACATCAATCAGATAACTGCTGCAGCATATGGGTGCCTGGCAAACCTGAGATTAGCATTCCGATACCTTAGTAAGGAATCGTTCAAAACACTGTACACCGTGTACGTCAGGCCCATACTGGAGTATGCAGCACCAGTTTGGAACCCACAACGGGTCAAGCACGTCACGAAATTAGAGAAAGTGCAAAAGTTTGCGACAAGGTTAGTTCCAGAGCTAAAGGAAATGTCCTGCGAAGAAAGGTTAAGGGAAATCGGTCTGACGACAGTGGAGGACAGGGGCGTCAGGGAAGTCATGATAACCACATACAAAATACTGCGTGGAATAGACAAGGTGGACAAAGACAGGATGTTGCAGAGAGGGGTCACAGAAACAAAGGGGTCACTCTTGGAAGTTGAAGACTCAGGTGAGTCAAAGGGATGTTAGGAAACATTTATTCAGTCATGGAGTAGTCAGGAAGTGGAATAGTCTAGCAAGTTTTTTAGTGGAGGCAGGAACCATACATACATAGCTTTAAGACGAGGTATGATAAAGCTCATGGAGCAGGGATAGAGAGGACCTAGTAGCGTTCAGTGAAGAAGCGGGGCCAGGAGCTGAGTCTCGACCCCTGCAACTACAATTAGCTGAGTACAATTAGGTGAGTATACACACACACACACACACACACACACACACACACACACACACACACACACACACACACACACACACACACGCACACACACACACACACACACTCGACTCCTGCAACCACAAATAGGAGAGTACACTTGCACCCAAAGAATTATTAGAGGCAGGATCCATATACAGAGCTTTAAAAAGAGGTACGATAAAGCTTTCGAAGTCAGGAGCGAGAGTGAACCTAGTAGAGACCAGCGAAGAGGAGTTAACAGGAACTGACACTCGACCCCTGCACCAGAAAATCTTGAGGGAGCAGGCAGAAATAATAAGGAATGCACGATAGTGGATTCAGGAGTACATCATGGGAAGGATGGAAGAGGATTGTTCAAGATGCTAAAATTGAAGAGTGAGATTCCGCAGGATTGGTATTAGGTCCGGTACTGTTTTCAATATATGTGAATCACGAACTAGAAGAGTTATAGTCACATGTTTCCTTGTTTGCGGGGATGCGAAATTACTGAACTGAATAAAAATCAATGAGCATAAGGAAAGACTGCAAATGGGCCTTAGTAAACTGTAGAAATAGTCAGACAAGTGACAGCCTAGTATTCATCCCAGTAAATACTGGACACTGAGTACCAACTTAGGGCACAGCGACTATAAATCTCACCTACAGCAGGTGACATACACCTGTATGTTACCTGCCATATGTACTGCCGCGTGAGCAGAGGCAAATGATGTTAAAATTCCAAGGGGTTGTAACCCAGTCACAGATCACGTCTCTACCCACCCAATATTAAACCGGGTCTTTCAGTTGTTATCCAAGACTCTACCAATGAGCTACAGGAAACGGAAGGAAGATGATGAAAATGATGCAAGGAGTTTTGGCACCCTCTCTTTACATATCTAAAGAGAATAACCAACAGAGCCCCTTGTTCCAGACGCTTGCTGCGGTCCCTTCCTGGGACTGCAAGCCACGAACAGCAAAAATCTGTCTTACCAGTACATCAAACAAGGAAAGTTAGAGACTGTGGGTGGCATGATCCTTAAAACCCTCATAACAGTATCAAATACAGAGAGAGTCTTGAGACAGTTGTCATCCCGCAGGCATTTCAAGTCACGAGAGTGGCCCCACGCCACGCTAAAACTGTTGAAAAACCAACGACTTAAAGACGGCAGCGGAAAGACTACATTAGGACACACTAGTATACCAGCCTAGTTAACTCCACAATTCCACACAAATATATTCATGAAACGAACACCCGGTTGGACTGATTGACTAGAGGGAAGATATGAAGGTATGCAGAGGGAGGGAGATTGCTAAACACTCCGAGTCAAAATAATTGCACAACCCAGAGCATCATCATCAGTTAATAAATGAGACACGTGCAACATTTGGGTATTTTAATCTGGAAACGTTTCGCCACGCAGTGGTTTTCAAAGCAGAAAAAAAGTGTGTACGAATGGTATATAATACCGAGATTCTCCACGACTATGGTGCTCTTCGCACCTACTCCTAGGTTGAGGGACTGATTACCTCATCTTCTGTACATAGTTCTACTGTCTTCAAGTTATGTCCTAGAATTTGTATTGATAAAGCCACTGAATGGCGAAACGTCTACAATAAAGATACCCAGATGTTGCACATGTGTCTTAATCTCATCAGAAAAAAAGTGGAATATGATAAGTATTGGATTGAAGAGCCCACTGCGTGACGAAGCATTTCCAGAATAAAGATACCCAAATGTTGCACAGGTGTCCTATTTATCAGTTTGTTGGTCTTGAAGCAAGATACCCCTCAGTTGCACAACCAGGGTAACATGGGTTTAGAGCAGGTCGCTCCTGCCTTTCACAACTACTAGACCACTATGACATGGTCTTGGATGCTCTGCAGGACAAACAAAGTGCAGATGTAGTAAACACAGACTTTGGCAAAGCCTTCAATAAGTGCGATCATGGTGTAAGAGCACACAAAATGCGTGATAAAGAAATAACAGGAAAAGTTGGTAGATGGATCTGTAACTTCCTAACGAATAGAACAGAAGAGTAATAGTAAACAGAGTAAAGTCAGAGACGGCTGCAGTGAAAAGCTCTGTCCATAAGGTACTGTACTCGCTCCCATCCTGTTCTCCATTCTCATATCTGACACAGAGAGAGATGTAAGTCACATCACCGTGTCCTCCTTTTCGCATGACACCTGAATTTGCATGACAGTGTTATCTGTCGAAGTCACTGCAAATCTCCAAGCAGACATCAACCAAATCTTTAAATGAGCCGCAGAAAACAATATGAAATTCAATGAAGACAAATTTTAATTACTCCGCTATGAAAAACTCGAGGAAATCAAAACTACATCGGAGTATAACACAAATTACAACCACACAATAGAGCGAGAAACTAATGTGAAGGACCTGGGAATAATAATGTTAGAGGATCTTATTTTCAAAGATAACAACAATGTGTCTTCCACATTTGTTAGAAAAATGATAGGATGGATAGTGAGAACCTTCAAAACTAGGAATGACAAGCCCATGATGACTCTCTTCAAATCGATTGTTCTCTCTACGCTGGAATATTATCGAACACTAGAGGCCCCTTAGAAGGTAGGCGAAATTGCAGACTGGAGAATAAACAGAGAACTTTCATTTTCACGTATAAATGCGATAAAGCACCTAAATTACTGGGAATACTTTAAGTCCCTTGATTTGTATTCCCTGGAATGCAGGGGTGATAGATACATGATAGTATACACTTGGAAAATCCTAGGGGACTGTTCCTAAATCTGCACACAAAAATCACTCCCTACGAAAGCAAAAGACTCGGAAGGAGATGCAACATCCCCTAATGAAAAACAGGGACGCTACGGGTACGCTAAGAGACAACACAATAAGTGCCAGGAGCCCAAGACTGTTCAACTGACTGTCAGCGTATATGAGAGGGATTACCAATAGATCCCTGGCTGTCTTCAAAAAGACCCTGGACAGGCACCTAAAGTCAGTACCTGGCAGCCTGACTGTGGCTCGTAAATCGGTTTACGTGCGGCCAGCAGTAACATGTTGGTTGATCAAGCTCTGATCCACCACGAGGCCTCGTCACGTACCGGGCTGAACGGGCGTTGACCCCCGAAACCCACTCCAGGTACACAAACACACACACACACACATATATATATCTGAGGAGAAGGCTTACACTCACTACAGCTTTTCATCTCATCCCCTGCATGCATCAGCCTTCCTAGAGATTTTGAAATGCAAGGAATTCGCAGGAGCAGGCGAAATATACACAAACATTGATCTCTGGCTGAAGGAGACTCGAACCTACGAACCTTAGAACAAGGTTCGCAGTGCTATACCATTCTCACCACACTGGACCAATACCTTGGCGTCCAGCTTGCGCTAGACGTTGATCCAAGGCAGCCAGCTTTCAGGGAGAAGGCTCACAGCTTGAAACAATGCAAGCTGTAAGCTTGCATTGTTAAAATCTCTAGTAAGGCTGATGCATGCAGGGGGTGAGATGAAAAGCTGTAAGCCTTCTCCCTGAAAGCTGGCTGTCTTGGATCAGCGTTTGGCACAAACTGGACTCCAAAGTATTGGTCCAGTGTGGTGACAATAGTATAGCACTGCATATCTTGTTCCAAGGTTCGTAGGTTCCAGTCTCCTTCAGCCAGAGATCAGTGTTTGTGTATATTT